>NW_027186457.1:6551840-6556826 GCF_028583685.1 Petaurus breviceps papuanus | reverse complement strand
TTCTTCTTCTTCTTCTTCTTCTTCTTCTTCTTCTTCTTCTTCTTCTTCCTCCTCCTCCTTCCTCCTCCTCCTCCTTCTTCCTCCTTCCTCCTCCTCCTTCTTCTTCTTCCTTCTTTCTCCTTCCTCCTCCTCCTTCTTCTTCTCTCTCCCTCTCTCTCCCTCTCTTGCCCCCCCCCCCACATTTTGCATACAAGGGAGGTGAGACTTAGAGAAATTAAATGACACACAGCTAGGAAGTTCTGAAGTCAAGACTTGAATGCAGATCTTCTGCCTTCAAGACCAATGATCCTTCCACTATGTCATACTTCTTTTCAAATCATAATAAAATAAGAGTGATAATGATTCCTAATATTTACATAGAATTTTCAGACTTTCTGCATTTTTATATAGGTTATCTGATGACCTTGTATGTGGGTAGGTGCTATTTTTAGCCCTATTTTATAGGTGAGGAAACAGAGGCAAGAGGAAGATAAGTAGGTTGTGTAGGGTTACAAAGGGAAGTGTGGACTTCAAATTCAAGTTTTCTGGTCTCCAAGTCTAGAAATGACCATATACGTGTCTTTGTTAACAGGAAACATCAGCCTCTCTGAATTTAGAGTGCTTGTCAAAAGCAAGTTTAGGTCAGAATTAAGACCACAAGCTGAGCCATAATAATTTCCTGATTCCAGGTTCTTTGACTTCTCCAGCAAGGCTGAATGAAAGCTTTAAATACCATCATTTGCTCCCACTCTTTGAACAAATGTAGCATCTGTATCAGAGGAGGCCTTTCCAGCCCTAGTGTGGAGGAAGGGGAAAAAGAAGGGGAAGGGAACAAGTGATTTTTCCTTGTTGGCAATGATGGTTTGAGTGACTGAGAAAGACATGTTTGGAATGAAATCTTACCTAATCACCTCATTTGGGAGATTTATGCCATGTGTGGCAAAGATCCTCAGAGCAAACATGAGGTCGAGAGGAGAGGACCATGAATTCACAAGCTAGAACTTGAAAAGGCCTGAATTGTAATCAGTTTCTAAAGTAGATGCAAACAGCCTGCATTTACCTGAATGAAATGTAATTCTTTCTGTCTCTGTCTGTCTCTGATTCTATCTCTCTCTGTCTCTCTATTTCTCTATCTCTGACTGTCTCTCTCTGTCTCTGTCTCTGATTCTCTGTCTCTCTCCCTCCCCACCCCCTTCTCTCTCCTCTTCTTAAACTCCATCGCCAAAAAGGGAGCCAGGCTTAAGTTTTCAGTGTAGCTCATGACCTGCTTTATATCCACTGAGCCATTTTAATTATCAACCAAAGGGTTTAAAGCACAGAACAGGAAGTATGTTGTGGCCAAGGCAGTTTCTAGTGGTCAGAAGGCATCCAGTTCTCAGAAAAGCAATTCTTTGCAATCTTATTAATACCGTTAACAAATGTCTTTGCTGGCTTAACCTTTTCCTGCCTCGATTTCTGAGGACTATTTAAAGTCTTAAAAACTGTGAAAATGTTGCCCTGAAATTATGGCTTCCTTTGAACTAAGGCAAATGCTGCCATCCCTACCTACACAAAAATACAAGCTTTTGTGTTGCTCATTCCTTTATTTTAAGTTCCTTTGTGTTCTGGGCAAGATATTAAATGCCCGGTAATTGCATATGTACAGTAAAAGAATGGCCTTCATCACACAGATGTGTGGGTGTGCCTCTGTTCTGTGGCTGTTAGTCTGTAGGAACTCAACCATATTTGATAAGTACTAATCATTCTGAAACAGACATGGTCAGTACATATCTAAGGAGGCAGCTCCTTAGAAAGGAGGATGTGGTCTTCAGCTCCCAAATCTAAGAGATGCCTTTTGAATGGGAACAATCTTTGCATGCAACATACTGACAGGCCCATGTGCTCAGGAGCCAGAGGCTTCTACAAGAATCAGATAGTGAGAGAAAGAGGGAAGGGTTTTGAAGCAAAGGAAATAGAATTTTTTCATTGGTGCACTCCCTCTATGGTACTTTATCTTCTGAAGGTGTGTTCTTTGAAAAGGCATAAATCCATATTATTGCTGAATAGGAAACTGAATTTTGAACTACAGTAACACATCACCTGGCAAAGGTATCTGTCTAAGAGATAGACCCCTACAAAAGGTCTCTTAAGAGCACAAAGAAATCTCATCTAGTCCATGCACCTAAGCTCATGCATTTTTCTTTTGAGGAGAGTTCCACAGATTCCCAGTCAGAGACTATTTAGTCCTATTTTGTATACAATATTTAACACTCTTGATTATCTACTTCTCAAGACCATAATAGTTAAGAGGTAGCAAATTAGAAGAAAGACAGGGACTGTTATTGGTGGCACACTGAGGTACAGTGAAAAGTGACAGCTAATAGCCTGACAGTGACAAAAATATTATAGACAGTAAACTCAAAACTATCACTATATTATAGTTTAGGATTGTAACTCATACTTATTAGGAGGTCATTGAAAAGATTCTATTCACTCTATTTAGGAAATATATGATACATTTTAGGAACATTTCTACCCAAAGTGCTTATTTTTTGTAAAATTTCTGTTTAAATGAATAAGCCTTCAACTATCTAGGACCTAAGTTTTCTGGATATTTGAGGTTTTATCTGTACTTATCTCTCTACCTCCCCAAATTTTAGCAGTAGACAGGCTCACTTGATATCTCTTAAAAATATGAAATTTTCTAACATATCAGAAAGCAAGAGGAAGAGAGATTGTGTGAAAATGTGTGTATAAAATATGGGTATGTATATATAATGTATGTATATGTGTATATGTATTTGTGTTTGCACATACATATACACATACACATATGTGTATGTAGACACATATATGTGCACGTGCATACACACATATACTCTCACACAAAACAAACGCAGCTATCCTCTGTCTTAACCAGCAGACAAAGCCTAGATAATAGAAATTTTCCTTGAATCCAAAAATCATGTATTAGACATTATTTAAGACATATATAAGACATTAATTAGACATTATTATCCTTCCCTATCAAAACATTGAACAGAATTATCTGACCAAAAAAAGCAAAATTTTCTGCCCTGAGTTTTGTCACCATGTATTTCCTGTACATCCTTCCTGAAGGAAGAAAAACATAAAATCAAAAAAAGAGGCTGATTCTAAATCTGAATAAGAACCCCCAAATCACAGAGGACTCACTCCATTGGGCTTTGAGTAGGAAGAGGATGTCAAGAAGCATCCATACATATTCAAATTTGGCCACTGAGTGGCCTCTGATTTCTTCTTGACCTCTAAAACTTTAAGCATTCGTCACTGATTCCTAGCTCACCAGTTTGTAAGGTAGTTTCAGTCCAAATGGCACCATGATGTCCTTACTACTCCTCTTCCCACAAATCAGTGGGCAGCATTGCCTCTAAAACAGTTTCTCCATTTTTTCTTTCTATGTGACTGACAACTTATAGGCCCTGGCATTGTCCTCCATCCCCCATGGCACACTTATTTCCAAAGAATTACGAGGAGAAATAATGACAAAAGGTGGGGATTAAGTGTCCATGAATAATCCAGTACCATTTCTATCTCCAAATCTTGTTTCCATCTCATTCTCTAGTACTTAGCTACTTTCATAAAGGAGTCCATGAAGTTTTTTTTTTTCATTTTCAAAAGGATCCCTATAAAAAAAATTGGGAAACACAGACTCAGGCCAGTGTAATTATATTTGCACCACTCATTAGGAATCATAGGAGCCTAGATTTAGAGCTTTAAGTGATCTTAGAATTCATCAAGGTCAGCCCCCTCATTTTACAAACAAGAAAGGGACTTAGCCCAAGGTTACCCAGACTGTAGTCAATTGTATCCCTCTCTCAGAATGAATTCTAGTGTAAGGAATATGCTGCCCATGTAAGATGTGCATCCGCATGGGATGTACTGAATGTTTAGACAGACCACTGAAGGGGACGCTTTGATAGCTATCTCGGGATTCTTACTCACCCCTCTGCAAGGGAGGCTTTAATTCCTGCCTGGTAGAGGAGCAAGAGAATGGTCCATAATTATGACTGCCTGCTCTGTTCCACTCTAAAAAATAGGTACCAGACTAGAATTTGATTTATCTGGTTGAAGGGAATGGTATTTAGGTTCAGACACTGCTAACTTCCCTGGTGGCTGTCACGTAAAAGGGAAGGAGGATAGCCATTAGCTTAAACTCACTAGTTTGACATGTTCCTACCAAATACTAGTTATACAAAAGATCATTACAAATGGTAATTAATGAGTACAGCGATTTATCCAAGAAAATAGCAAAATCAGAAAAGTTATACATATTAGAATGTACTAGAAATTATAAAATGAATAATCTTTTTAGATAGGAGTGAGATGAAATCACACTCAACCAATATCTCACCCAAGGGGAAACTCCCCAAAATTTCTAGGGAAGCAAACTAGAAATCAGGCTCATGTTGAAGAGCCACCTTCTCCTACATGTTTGTAGTAGAGTCTTTCTCTTTACTTCTGTTCTGAAGAGATTCTGAAACCACATGAGTCTCAAAGAAGAAATGTCTCATTTCCAAAGTTTTCATACCAGCTCTGTTCTTCATGAACAGAGTAGTCACATGAGATTGTCAGCCTTCCCTCTACCAATTAAGAGAGGTTCATGCAAAATGCTCCAGACTTGACTGGAAACTCAGGTTACATTAGAAAAACCTGTCATAAATAGTAGAGTTAAACAGATTTCATCAGAGGGTGGTGTGTGATCAAGATAAAACATATGGGCTAGTGATGTAACAAAACTGAGATTTCACTGATGAACAATCCACCTGCCTCATTCCTACCCAAATTCGAGCTTGTTATCTTTCTCCATGTGACAAAGATATCAAGACAATTCAAGGAAGAAAGGCTCCTAACATGTTGGGTGGCCACCTGGCAAACTTATAGAAGGATGAGGAGAAGAAGAAGAAGAAGAAGAAGAAGAAGAAGAAGAAGAAGAAGAAGAAGAAGAAGAAGAAGAAGAAGAAGAAGAAGAAGAAGAAGAAGAAGAAG
>NW_027186457.1:6505767-6551740 GCF_028583685.1 Petaurus breviceps papuanus | reverse complement strand
ATTTTATATTCATAATTTCTATTTTAAATTAGTTATTAAATATCCATAATTAAATATTTATTTAAATGTATATAATTTGTACACTATATTATATATCATGTCTATTATAAACTCATGTAGCTTGTATAAATTAAATTGTTTATATTCTAATTTAATACATTTATAATTTATTTTATTAGCAATAATAACAACAATCATAACAATATAACACTTTGGGGTTTGTAATATATCACTTTACAAATATCTTATTCCATCCTCAAATTAATCCTGGAAGGTAGCTGTTTTCATTAATCCCATTTTATTTTATTTTTGCTTTTTGAAGGGGGAATGCAGGGCAATTGGGGTTAAGTGACTTGCCCAAGGTCACACGGCTAGTAAGTGTTAAGTGTTCCTCCTGACTACAGGGCTGGTGCTTGATTCACTACACCACCTAGCTGCCCCCTATTAATCCCATTTTATAGATGAGGAAAATTAGGCAAATAGGGTTTAAATGGCTTGCCCAGGATGACACAGCTAGAAAGTGTCTGAGGTCAAATTTGAACTCAGGTCTTCCTGACTCTAACTCCAACACTCTAGACCCCTTCAATCTTTTAATGTTATCATGCTTATGTTCAACCCATTTCATGTTAGAAAGAAGATAGATCTACTTTCCTATTTTTGTGGTCAGTTATCCTAATATCTTTTTTTTTCCTTTTTAGACAGCTACAATATCATGGGATATCCAAACGCTGTATTCAACTGTACCAGAAGATGCTGAACACAAAGCAGAGAATTTATTTGTGAAAGAGGTAACTATGAATTTAGTTACCTAAACTGTCCACTAATTTAGAAAACTTTCACCTAATTCTGTTCTCAATACAATTTGTCACCTAATTGGTGCTCTTTTCATATTAGGTAAGAACTTCTAACTTAACAGTGTGATTCCCTGATGCTTTTACAGGATTAATCCTTTAGCCTGTCTCATATCAAAGTCACATTTAGAATCATATAAATTTTACACAATTTTATTTTACAGAAATTTATTTAATAGAAATTTTATGTAATTTTATTTTATTATATATTTGAATTATATGATTTATGTTTGGGTAACATAAGTTACATAATATATAAAATTACATTTCTATATATTTATATCACATCCTGGTAATTTTTTCCAAGTAAACATTTATTCAGCCTAACTCAAAGTCTCAATCTGGAGAAATGTTAAAATGTTCACATTTGGAAATGAGGGTGGGGGAAGAGTCACATAGCCAAGTTGATGAAACTGATTCACCTCTCTGGGTCTAACTTTCCTCATGTGCCAAATATGGTTAGATTCAATATCTCTGAAATCTCCTTCAGCTCTAAATCAGTGGTTCCATAAGCTCACAAATTTGGCCCCTTTGGGGGGAGGGGGACAATGTGATAGATTACAGGATCATAGATTTTAAATTGGAAAGATTCTTAGAGATCATGTAATCCAGCCCCCTCATTTCTGAGGTGAGAGAGGTTAGGGGACTTACTGAAGGTCATACAGAGATAGAAAGAAAACTCGGATTTGAACCCAAGTCCTATGGTTCCAAATTCAGTACTCCATCTGCTGGGCTACAAGATAAATGTGGGCTAAATTATGGAAAAGTTTGAATAATAAAATATCCTTAAGAAAAGTAGTTTATTACTTTTGAGTAGTAACATGAACTAATGTAGAGGGCTTCTATGCCCCTTTCTAATGATTAAGATCCATTTTTAAGTAGCATCCATTTTCTTGTAATTAATATAAATTTTCTCTCATCAAAGAACTTATTTTCTTACCTTAATTAAAAATTTTTCTCCATAAGTACGTAGACATAAATTAAGTATATTTGAACCAATTTGATTCAATTAAACATATTAAAATATTTAGTTTGAATTAAAACATAATAAATATATTAATTTTAAAGATGAAAATTTTATTTAAAATTATTTAATTCAATTATGCATTGAATATATTTAAAATATTCCAATCTTAATATATTGGATACATACATAATTTCTCCATAATTATATACTCATTAAAATTATAGTAAAATTTAAATATATTTCTAGAATACATTCAAAATTATATATTTATATGTTATGGATTTTTGCTTTTCAAAACTTAGTCTAGCCTAAAGTAAATTTGACACAATTGATCACCCTCATCATGTCTAAGACTGAAATTCCCCCTATCTTTCCCCTTAACATCACATCTTCCAATAGGTAGTGCCCATTTCTGTCCAAAGCACCACTTCCCATTAATAACTTTCCAGCATTATCCGTAATGCCTCATTCTCTGTTACACCATAAATCCAATCGGTTGCCTACTCTTGCCTTTTCTACCTTCACAAAATCATACACATATAACCCTTCTCTTTGCTCATACCGCTACCACCTTAATTCAGATACTAATTACTCCCTAGATTATTGCAATTGCCTTGTAATTGTTCATTCTGCTTCAAGTTTCCAGTCTATCTATCCTACACACAAGTGCCAAAGTAATTTTCCTTAAGCATGATTTGACCATCTCTCTGCCCTATGTAACCAACTCCAGTGGTTTCCTTTTGCTTTTAGGATAAAATATCAAGTCTTCTATTTACTATTCAGAGACCTATACGACCTGTATTTCTGGTCTCATTGGGCATTACCACCTTCCCACAGCCTGTAATCCAGTTAAACTGGCTTTTTCTCCATTCCTTACCCATGGCAATCTCATTGCTGTCCGCTCCCCATGCCTGGTATGCGCTCCATCCTTATTTTTACCTCTTAGAGTTACTCTTCCTTTAAGATGCAGTTCAGGCAAGATTGTCAACATAAATCATTTCCTTATCCTACCCCAACTGCGTGTTGTTGTTGTTCAGTCATTTCAGCTATGTCCAAATCTTCATGACCCCATTTGGGGTTTTCTTGGCAGAGATACTGGAGTGGTGTGCCATTTCTTTCTCCAGCTCATTTTACAGATGAGGCAACTGAGGGGAAACAGGATTAAGTGACTTGCCCAGGGACACACAGCTAGTAAGTGTCTGAAACTAGACTGGAATTTAGGCCTTCCATACCAGAAAATTGTCTATTTTTGCTTTTTCAGCATCTCTCCTATCCTCTCTTAGCTTTCTTTTTATGGGTCTGCAGTCTCTTCTACCAGGTTTTTAACTTCTAAGTCAATAAATCAACAAGAATTATTAGGGCTTTCCTATGTACCAGACAATGGCTTAGGTGCTGGGTATAGAAATAAAATGAAATTCCCTACCTTCAAGGAGCTTATATTCTTATGGGGAGAAAAACGTGCAAATATATAGGTTTATTCAACACATTACCTTGGAGAGAAGGGATCGGGAAGGCCTCATATAGAAAGTAGCATTTAAACTGAGTCTTAAGAGAAATTTAATAGATGCTCCTTGAATGAATGAGCAAAAACTTCTGGCCATCCTTTAGGCATTGGTGTTTAACCTAACAGTAGAATGGTCAAGATCCCATCTTCTTACCTTATTAATAAAAATACTCCTCATTTTGTTATTTCTCTCTTATCTATTACCACATGCCACTCTTGACTAGGAAGACATTTAATTCCTCTTAGGGATTCCAAGAACTGGAGTTGATAAAGGGAATGCATTTCAGGAATGTGGGTGGGGAGCAGGCAGTGCAAAGATACAGAGACAAAATATGGACCCTTTCACCATCAAAAAAAAAAAAGTTCAATTCTGGTGCCTGTAGGGACAAAGCTTGGCCATCCTCACTGGCTCTGGTTGGGTTAAGATTCTGAGGAGCTCTCTAAAAGCATCTCCACATGTTCTAATGAAGCCTGGTATTCACCTTACTCTTCAGTATGCTCTGGCTTTCTCCCCAAATTGGCCTAATTCCCAATTGCAAAGTCCCCTAATTTCCCAAACCTGGCCTAATTCAAATTTACTGTAGTCTAGGGAATATCAGAGCTCCAGGGTTTCAGGATGTCGTACCATTACATTTAGCAAACTTTTATTAGACCACCTTTATAGGATCATAAATCTAGAATTAAAAAGGACCTTATCCAACTCTCTTATTTTACTGATGAGGAAACTGGGACCCAGAGAGATTTAGTGACTCACCATGGTCCCAACAGATAGCAAGTGGCAAGGCTGAGATTCGAACTCACATTCTCTGACTCCAAATCCCATGATCTTTCTATTGTACTTACTCCTTTCTTGTGTTAGATGAGTATAAAGAATCTACATGGGACTTACCACAAATCTACAAGGTACTTACCATTAAGAGCATGATTGCTAGGAGGCGAACAGGCATAAATTTGATTTTAAAAATTTCAGTCCTTTCAGCAGTTTCCTTCTTTGAGTGCCAGGATTTCTTATCAGCAGTTATGAACAGTCTGATTTCCATACCAATGTTGACTTTTTTTTATTGGAGTTCAAGTAAAAAAAAAACAACAACATCCTTTTCCTCCTATTTTATCTGTTATTATTCCAAGCTCCCCCACATGCTTATCAGTTGGGTAGAAGGCATAAACACTTACATATGACTATTTTGCTACTCTTAACAAATTTAAAAAATCAATATTAGTTTCTCAAGTGGAATATTGTACTACTCCAAACATCAGTTGTATTTTTCCCAGAGTGATCTGGTTAGCACAAAATCTGATTCATCCTATTTATCACCTATTTTGTTTAAGAGAATGACACTGGAAATCATGACCGTGAAGGAGGCCAAGGATTTAACAACCAACAGCAAACAATAAACATTTACTAAGTTCCTACTTTTCATAAAGAATTGTGCTAGGAACAGGAAATACACAAATGAAAAAGGTGTTTAAAATGTCATGGGGCAGTGGAGGAACACAGATAAGTATGAAACAAAGGTAAATAAATGGAGTGATGATGACAACAAAACAGGGATTTAAGTTGGGAAAGATCAGGTATAACTGATGTGATTAGGAAAGGGTGAGGAGAGGCTTCAGGAAGGAGATAGCAACAAGTGAAGATAAGGAGGGAAGGTTTTCTAGGCATGGGAGGCTGTCAGTCAACTCAGTGGATATTAGGGGATGAGGGGAAAAGAAGAATAAGAAGCCTTGAGATTTCAAATTCAGGTAGTTAGTAGGAGGGCATTGCCATCAGCAAAGATGAAGAAATTGGGAAAAGGGAATGTTTAGAAGAGATAATTATGAGGTCAGTCTTAGACATGTTGAGTTTGACAAATAAGCAGAAATATGAAGACAGAAGACTAGAGCTTAAAGAACATGTTGGGTCTGAATATATAGATTAGAGAATCATCTCTATAAAGGAGGTAATTAAATTGATAGGAGCAAATGAAATTGCCAAGAAGAGGAATAGAGGTAAAGGGAAAAAAAAAAAAACAGTGACAGATCATTGGGATGTCAATGTATTCAGGAATGGAAGAAGAATGATCAAGTGCCAAAAGGTCCTGATTACAGAGAAAAACTAAACCTCCCCAACTTTTTTTCAACCACACTTCATGTGACATGGTCTTTAGACCACTCTTGTGTCCCAGTTGCTGAAATATATTTCAGTTTGCCAATGTCCTTCTTCAGATGTTGTTCCCAGTACAGAAGCAAAAATATTAACCTTTTTACTTTTGTTTTGCATCATTAACTTTAGAACTTTAAACTTTTTCTGTGGAGGGGAAAGTGAATGCAGAAACAGTTTAACAGCCCTTTAGAAATGAGAAATAGGAAGTGCTGTCATTATCTGGAACTCATAAATGGTATAAAATTAACATCTACAAAACATCCCCATGTGTGTTTTTTATTTGCTTTTTTTTCTATGTCGAGACAGCACCACCTCCTCCCCCTGGGGTAAAATCAAAGGGACCTATAAATAGTCTGCATACTTCATACACAGGGTTTGTACAGCAAAATCTTCATTTTTATATACACAAAGGGAATATAGAAGGCAGGAAGCTCCACTCTCTAATTAAAACTGAGCTCTTGGTTTGGTTTCACTTGGCAAATCAACATGGGGAAGCAGAGAATCTCATATATTGAGCCCTTGAAGGTAGAGAGAGCCACTGTGCCTGGGGAACACTAAGGCAGAATTAACCCCCACCCCCCAAAATTTTGGTGTAATAAAATAACAAATGACTATTCTCCCCAGTCACCATGATTTCTCTGAAGATGCTAAAAATGCACAGTAGATGGAGCATAGTGCTAGGAGTAAAGATCTGAGTTCAGATCTTGCCTCAGATATGTACTAGCCTCTCTGGTCCTCAATTTCCTCATCTGTAAGATTAGGATGATAATAGCACTTATCTCACAGGATTGTTCTGAGAATCAAGTGAAATAATATATGTAAAGTGCTTTGCAAAACCTTAAAGGACTATAAAATGGTATTGTTGTTGTTGTTTAATGGATGATTTGAAACATAAGGTAAAGAGAAAGCTACAAACACATAAGGAATTGGATTCTGCCATTGACCCACCACTTTCAGGGAATTCAGTGGCATTTAAAAGCATTGAAAGGATGAAAGTGCAATGACTCTGCCATGTCTCCTGTATCCAGACTCGAGTGAGGTCAACTTTGACGCAATATGGCCCAGTGGAAAGTATATTTTAGAGTCATGACTCAGTTCCATATCCTGGCTCTGCCAGTTGGTACTTGTGTGACCTTTGGACAAGCCATTTAATGACTCTAGACCTTTATTTCCTCCTTTTGTAAAATAAAGGACTTGGATTCTGGGTCCTCAATGGTCCTTTCAGGCCATAAATATGTAAGAGGGGTTCCATTCATTCTGCCTAGCCCTCAAGGGTAGAATTAGAACCAAGGGAAGAAAGTTGCAGAGAGGCAGATTTCTACTCCATTTAAAGAAAAAAATATCCTATCAGAGCTATGACCAGTACAGCGGGCTGCCTGAGGAAGCTGTGGGCTCCCTTACACTAAGATTTTCAAACCATAGCTCCATGACCACTTTTTAGGGAAGCGTAGGTGAAAGCTAGACCAGATGACCTTGGAGGTCCCTTCAAGGTCTTTGATTCTGACTCACAAAATCATTTAATCCTGAAGGGAGAAATATTCATGGAATGAGGAAGTGAGATGGAGTCAAGAAGGCCGGAATGCTGGGCTTAAACTAACCATCCAGAAAGAATAAGCACTAGTTAGCAAGCAGGCATAAACCAGGAGCAGGCCAGACAGGGTGGTTATTTTTAAACCTCCTTATTATGAGGCACAAACCAATGGTAGGAAGATAACAGCCAACTAAATCAAGAATCAATCAACACCCATTTTTTAAGTACCTACTCTTTGTCAGGCACCATAGTTGGTGCTGAGGAGACGAGAAAAGAGAATGAAACCAGTATCCATAGTTAATCTTCCATGGCAAGAGAATTAAGGGAGCAACCTACTGATCCAATGAAAGAAAGCCAACACTCTCACATTCAGCCACGGCTGGTAGGTCAGGGAAGAAGCATCTGGAGGTCAGTTAGATGACTCTTCCAAAACTAGAAATTATGTAATCACTCTTGGCCATTCATACTAAGTCATCCCTACAGTCGGAAGGGAAATTGTGTGGGAGTTTTGGAAATCCAATACTACCAATCGGTCAATCAATGAATAAACAAGCGTTTATTAGTGCCTACTAACAGGCACTGTTCTCAGGAACAATTTACAGCTAAAGCCCTAATTGGGGCCATAGAAAGAGAGAGAGGGAGGGGGAAGCCAACAGCTTACTCTTACATTACTAAAGGCCCAGTTTGAAATTCTTAAGTGAAAGTAATGAGCACAGAGTCCAAAGTACAAATGAAGCTATGCCTTTACAACCTTGATCTTTGTAGTTGATATCTGACTTCTGTGTTAGAGGAGTTTTTAACTTTTTTATGTGTATGTGTCATGGAACACTTGGAGGGTCTGATGAAGCCAATGGACTCCTCAGAAAACTATATTTTAAAAATAAGTTTTTATTGGCACAGTGAATAAAAATAAGTTTTTATTAAGTTTTTTTTTTTTACAATAGCATAGTTTCCCCCAATATCCCTCTTCCTCCCCTCCCAAAGAACTGTCCCATCCAACAATTTGTATTTTTTATAAACAAAAAAAGAAGGAAAAACATCAGTGTAACTATTCAATACATCAAAAAATCTGAAAATATGTACGATGCACAACACTTATGGACCTCCCATCTCTGCAAAAGGGTGGAATGGGGATGTATTCTCATGTCTTTTTTTTTGGAGCCATGCTCATTCCTTATGACTTTGCAACAAAATAGTCCATGTTGGAGGGATTATGGGAAAATAGGCACACACACACACACACACACACACACACATACCTATTGTTGTACCTGTGAATAAGTACAACCATTTTGGAAAGCAATTTGCAATTATGCAAATAAAATAACTAAAATGTCCATACCCTTTCACCCAGAAATTCCATTGCTAGGCTAGAAGGCCACTGATAAGAAGAAAATTCCTATATACGCCAAAATATTTATAGCAGCACTTTTTTGCAATAGCTAAGAACTGGAAACAAAGCAGATGCCTATCAGACAGAGAATGGATGAACAATTATAGTATATGAATGGAATAGTATATTATTCTGCTGTAAGAAATAATGAATGAGATAAATAAAGAGAACCATGGAAAGATCTATATGAACTGATGAAGAGAGAAGGAAACAGAACTAAAAAAAAAAAACAACAATGACTACAACAATGTGAATAGAAAAAAACAACCACAAAAGCAATCAGAATATTATTTTAAATGCATAAAATGGAACACACAGGTTGCAAAGGAAAGCAATTATATAGAAATACGGTTATCACAACATTAAAGTTTCAAAGTGTCTTATGTCTATCTACGAACCCAGGTTAAAGATTCATGTCCTCCTTCTGGAAATTTTTTAAAAGATAAATAAAGCTGAAAAAGTATGGTCTTTGGTCTTTGCTCAGAGTCAGCAAGACCTTGACACCACAACATAATTAAATCATAACATAACAAGGAATTTTACAGCTATGATTAAACCAGCAATTTCTTTATAAACATACTCTTGGAGAATTAAGTATGTAAAGTAAATCTTTGTTTAATAACACTATCTCACATTTAAATAATTCTCTGATATATACAAAGCCGTAAGGGAGGTAGTATTGTAATTACTGATCTCTTTCTTTTAGAGTTGAAGGCCTACACAACTACTAAAGTCCTAGGTGAGATTTGAACCTGTCTTCTGACTGTATACACTCTGTCACTACTTTCTCTTTGACTTCCATGATATTTTTGGAAGATCCTTCCCTCCTACTGAAAAAGTTTGCTCCAACACACAAGTAAATAAAAGTCAGATTTTATAATGTTAACATGCCTTTAGCAAGTCTTCTCACTTCTATTTGAATCCCTGAATCACAGGAGATGCTGGAATGCATTCAAAGAATGTAAATATTTCACAGTCAAATAGTCACTGTTGGAGGGATTGTGGGGAGGTAGACACTCCTGTGTTACTGGTAAACTATGAATCAGTATATCCAGTTTAAAGTTTGCAAAACAGTCGATAAATATTACCTCCTTTTGTCCTCACAACAACCTGACATGCAGGTGCCATTATTATCCCTATTTTACATCTGAGGAAACTGAGGTAGATAAAGGTTGTGACTTGACAAGGGCCACATAGCTAGTAATTGTCTGAAGCCAAATTTGAATTCAGATCTTCCTGAGTCTAAGCCCAGGGTTCTATTTACTGTGTCACCTAGCTGCCTCTAAGGAGCACTTAATAGCAATTATTTTTTGTGGCATTTGCCCCTTATAACTTTTATTGATTCCTATGTCTAATTGATTAAAAGGGGCCCTAACCCCTTTTACTTGATGTAAAGACTTGTCAAAAACAAGCCCACAGATATTTGTTGATTAATCCAGAGAGCAACAGCTTGCTATCAGTGTCTTTCCTATCTATTGGCCATGACATTCTAGTAACTGGTTCGTATATGTGAACTTCAGTAAAAAGCAATTTATTTAACTAAAAAGGAAATACCTATAAAAGGTGACCTTCTATCAGTAGGGTTGTTGATATGGCTGTTGAGAGAGAGTTGAATGAGATAATGGATGGAAAGCCTTTTGTAAACATTTAGAAGTTATAGAAATATGACTTCCTGTTACTATTATGGAGCAGGACTAGGATTATACATCACATTCTCTGTCTCTAAGATCACTGATCTTTCTGCTACAAATCATTAAGTACCTACTGTGTGTTGTAAGACACATCATTTCCATGGATCTTAAATTCCTATATGATGATCTGATTCACAGAAAAGTATAGTAATAAATAATAGGTAATAAGTAATTGTCCTAGAAGTTCAAGTAGAATGCTGTGGGACTATGGAATCATCAGAGGGTCTATGGGCAATGTCCCTTTTCAGTTGGGCTTCAAAGAATGGGTAGAAAGAAATCCAGTGAAGAGTAAAATGAGTGGCATTTAACTTAAGAGCTAAGAGCATGATAAAAAGTTTATATGTATGTGTGGCTGGAGACAAGAGTTTGTGGAGCAGATGAGCATGAGATAAGACTGGAACAGAAAGGAGGTACCATTTTGTAAAACAGTTGGAACACTATGTTATGGAATTTGCTAGACTAATGGATGATTTTGAGCAAAAAAGTGTTATGACCATCTAGATATATCAATTATTCAATCAACAACCTTTAACACTTACTATGTGTCAGACACTGTAGTAGGCACTGATGAAACAAGTCCAAAAATGGAACAGTTCTTGTCCAGGGAGCTTACAATCTACTATGGGAAATAGCATATATGTATTTAAGTCTATGTTAAATATGTGCAAAATAAACATAAAATAACTTATCAGGGCTAGCTATAACAGCTGAGGGATGAGGAAAATGTAGGAGGTAATTTGAGTTTAATTTTGAAAAAATTTAGCAGGGACAGCTAGGTGGCGCAGTGAATAGAGCACTGGCCCTGAAGTCAGGAGGACCTGAGTTCAAATCCAGCCTCAGACACTTAACACTTTCTAGCCCTGTGGCCTTGGGCAAGTCACTTAACCCCAACTGCCCTGCCTTCCCCCTCCAAAAAAAAAAAAAGCAAAAATAAAAAGTAAGAATTTAGGAAGTCTAAGAGAAAGAGGTAAGGAAGGACTATAGAACTAAGTAGATGCAAGATGGAATGTCACGTGTGAAAAGCAGCAGAGCCTAGACTTGGCATAGGCTAGACTAAAGGAGAGCAGGGCAGCTAGGAAGCAAAGTGTATCCACTGGGAGCACTAGGTTTGGAATTGGGAAGATTGATCTTCCTCAGTTCAAATCTGGCTTCAGACAGTAAATGTGAGACCCTGGGGAAGTCTCTTAACCTTGTTTGCCTCAGTTTCCTCATCTGTAAAATGAGCTGAGAAGGAAATGGCAAACCACTCCAGTATCTTTGCCAAGAAAACCCCAAATGGGGTCATGAAGAGTCAGATGTGACTAAAAAACAACCAAATAACAATAAAGGAAAGTAAAATATTATAAGGCAGTAAAGGTAAAATGGATAATGGTTCTGAAAGCCTTTAAATGCCTAGAGAGGCATTCATATTTAACCCTGAAGGTAATAGGGAGCCATGGGGTTTACTGAAAAGATGAGTAGCATTGTCAGACTTTAGGGATTTGGTAGCTGTGTAGAAGATAGACCAAGGCAGAAAGAGTCCCTGGAGGGTGATTTTTATGAAGGAATGTCTAGAGGAAAATGTAACTTGAATTCTAGTGGGCTAATTTCTACCAAAGGATGTTTGTTTGTATTTCCTGTTGGTTAATAAATATAATCCCCTTACACATATCCCAGGAAGTAATTAATCATCAAGATTATAATAGCTTTCTCTTTCTCTGGCATATTCCATTACATGATTAGAATTATCATCTCAATATTATCATCACATATATCTTTGCAATGATTTTGAGTATTTTTATTATTTTCTCAGTTTAATGCATTTCTGTTTTGTGCATTTACTCACTACCAGACACCAAATGGGTTTCTTAATATTGAGAACTAACCCATCATTTAACAATATGAGGTCTAAACACATTGAAATGAATTACCTATGGAATTGACAGATGTCTTCTACATTTGTTTAATTTTACATGTTTGGTATTATCTCTTTAAGGTGTCTGAATGAGCTCCTTGTGATTGGATGTTGATTTATCTTGTCTTGAGGAAGCATAAAGAATGTTTGTAAATTTTGGAATGGAAATAATTAAGCCAGCATTCTGTGTTACTCTAAGCAATTTATTACACACATCAAAATGAAGAAAGCCTCTTGTTAACCAATATGCTTTTGTTCAGGGCTCCTTGTACTAAGTGATCAGATCTCATCTGTTAAATAAACCACCATGAGAAAACTACAGAAATTGGAACAGGGACTTTTTATAAAGGCTTCCTTTTTTTTTTTACATAGTATGGGAATCAAGTACAAATTTGGGGTATGGGGGTGGAGCTAATTGTGCTCATTTTGTACTGATGCTGACATTCTTGATGAGGCCTAAAAAGGGGGATCCTATGCAAGGATGGATTTCCTTTAGCCCAGATGCATAGAAAACTTGTTTGGCCAAAACTCAGACCACAGAAACTCCTATTCAGTATTGTTCCTTCCCTATACAGCTCCTAGCCCATAAAAAGAAGCCTGGCATGCACATTACCAATTCAGAATCCTGGCATATTTTCCACTGACTTAACACTATCTCTCCTTGCTTCAGAAAATGATTTTCCAGGTGGTGTTTTTGTGTGTTAATGGGTTTCTTGCTGAAAGATTTTTTTTTTTCAAAAAAAATGGGGGGGGGTAAATCCATTCTTTGGGGTTGTGTTTGGAGATTTTTTTTTTCATTTTGATCATGCTATGTTAAAAAATGAAACTTTAATATAAAGCTGAAGATTTTTATTTTTAAAGGATGTGCTTTTAATAGAGCACCGGCCCTGGAGTCAGGAGGACCTGAGTTCAAATCCGGCCTCAGACACTTAACACAAAAACTAGTCATGTGACCTTGGGCAAGTCACTTAACCCCAGTTTCCCTCTAAAAAAATAAAAAAAGCAAAAAGGATGTGCTTATTTTTAGAATGAGATTATAATTTATTGATGGTTGTGGTTGTTAATTTGAGAGCTAGAAGGGATCTCAGCAGCCATCTAGTTCATTTTACAAATGAGGAAACTGAACACTGGAGAAGTTAAATGGTAAGGTCTTGCCCAAGGTCACACAGGTAGGACAGATCAGAGCTAGAATTGGAACTCAGGTCCTAGAACTTCCAATCCAACATCCAAATTGTTTGCTGCTTGGAGGAGGTTTATATGCTACAAGAGTATAGATTGTCCCACATTAGAAGCATTATTCAAATGGAAGAGTGTGGGCCTCATTTCCTTTCTTTCCAAATCATATTAGAATAAAATGTACCTGGAAGGAAGGGATAAGCAAGTTGAAAAGAAAACCCTTGACCTGCTTTTATTATCAGAGCTGGGGAAAACTTTCATTTCTATTCACAAATTCCACCGCCACCCCCACCATGCTATTCCCCACACACCCCACTCCTCAAATGAATACTTAAGCCTCCAGACTTGAAGCACTGCACAGTTTCTAAATCGGCTTTCTCTTCTCCATAGTGAAAACAGTTGTATAATGTTTGGCAACGAGTGAATGAAAACACAGATGTACAAGCCAGAGACTTGTGAAGTGTAGGAATGAGGAAAACCCTTCTTCAGTCTGAACCAAAGGACTTAATCACAAAGAATTGTAAGCCTAAGTTGATTCCATAAATGAGGAAGGAGGATCCGAGGGTTATCAATGTGTCTCAGCTCACTCAGTTATTCAACTGCTCTGAAAAATTCCTCATGGAATCTAGCCAAGAAATTGACTGGAAGGTCAGAGGTGGGAGGATATTCCTAGGTCAGACTCAGACATGACTGAGGTTGGTTGAATTTGAATGAAGCCCACAGTTTTTTCAGATGGCTTCAGGAGTTAATGTGTTGAAAGCTGAATTGCATTTCAGTCTAAATCTGAGTATAATGAAAATTTTTAAATGGCAACTTAAATCACTATTCTAAGGAGGAGGAGGGAGGGAAGAAGAAAACAACTTAAACCAGTTTCCACTTCAGGTTTGAATTCCCAGATGAGTCATTATAAAGTTATTACCTAAAAATGAAAAGTCTAAGTCTGATGCCTCTGAGACATGGAAATAACCCTGGGTTCCTGAAGATTATAAAGAGGCTACACATTCTGATAGATCCTTCCAAACTAGAAGGTCTTTGGGTATAGACCTTACAGGGAATAGTATGTCTATTATCTCAGGAACAAACTGGAGAAACTCATGGCTTGATATGCTTAGATCATAGGACTTTTTCAAAACAGCCTTCTCAGACTGTAGGGGGTTGTGATCTCATATAGAGAAATGAATCACCTACACCAACAAAATTTCCAATTCTTAAGATAACTACCTTTTTTAAGAGAGGAGAACCATTTAGAACTGTGCCCTTAAAGTCACTAAGCACTACGTACCTTTTTGACCCAGGTTTACCACTACCAGAGGCAGAGAGGCTGAAGGACAGATGGAGGGGGGGAAAGGGGTTCACAAGGAATAAACATTTATATAGCTCATAATGGGCACCAGGCACTGTGCTAAGTGCTTTAAAAATATTACCTCATTTGATCTCTATAACAAACCTGTGAGGTAAGTACTATTATTAGCACCAGTTTACAGTTCAATAAACTGAGGTAAAGAAAGCATAAGTGACTTGCCCAGGGTGACATAACTGGCAAGTAAGTGTCTAAGGTTGGGTTTCATCTCAGCTCCTTCTGACTACGGTCCCAGCACTCTATCCATTGTGCCACCAGCTGCCCTAGAGGAAGAAGGGGTAGAAGAAGGAAAGGGAGGAAAAAAGGGAAGGGAAGAGAAGAGAAGAAAAGGAGATAGAAGGGAAGGAAGGAAGGAAGGAAGGAAGAAGGGAAGGAAAGAGGAAAGGAAGGAAGGAGAGAGGGAAGAAAAGAAGGGAAAAAAGAAGGGAGGAAGGAAGGAAAAAAAAGATTGAAGCAGCTTTTAAATGTGGGCCAGCTTTAAAATGAAAAAGCAAACTTTAAATAATACAGATTTGCAGTTTCATATATAAGCCCCCTTTTCTGTTCTAATTTAGCATATGGAAATCTTCATTTTATTTGGTGTTTTAAATTTTGAATTTTTAAAAAAATTTAAGTTGTTTTGAATGACTAAAAAATAAAATAAAATAAATCATTGCTGGCAATGAGCCTCTTTTCATCTGACTAGGTTAGTCCTTGGACAACAGGCATATGGACCATTACTAGAACAAAGGCTTTCCAGATTGTTTGGAACTGTCAGCACTGAAGTTCCATTGGAATAACCTTGGAGAACCTAAGAACACCTCAATTTTACCTTTATATTTGACATATGCCCCCTTTTCTTCTCTGCCACTGCCTCTACTCTGGTGCAGGCCCACCTGGACTCTTATAACAGCCTGCTGGGAAGGTCTGCCTGCTTCAAGTTTCTCCCCACTCTGTTTAGCCACAAAAGTCATTTTCCTAAAGCACAGGTCCAACTATGTTACTCACCTACTCTGTAAACTCCAATGGCTCTCTCTCACCTCCAGGATTAAATACATAATCCTTTGTTTAGTATTCAAAGCCTTCATAACCTGTCTTCCCCTCCATGTTTCCAGTTTTACCTTAAATCTCCTGACTTCCCCCAAGGTACTCAGAGATCCAGTGACACTGGTCTCCTCACTATTTCTCAAACAAGACACTCCATGACCACCTCTGGGCATTGTCACTGACTGTCCCTCATACCTACAACGCTCCCTCCTCTTCTCTGCCTCTTGACTTCTCTGCTTTCCTTGAAGTCCCAGCAAACTTCCTGCCTTCTATAGGAAGATTTTTGCAATGCCCCTTTTAATGCTAGTGCTTTCTCTCTATTCATTATCCCTAATTTATCCTGCTTATATGTTATTGGTGCATAGTTGTTTACATGTTCTCTCCCCAGATAAACAGTAAACTTCTTGAGATCAGGGACTGTCTTTTCTTTTCTTCATATTTCTAGTGTTTTATTTAACACATTGTTTCATTGTTGTTTGGCCATTTTTCAGTTGAGTCCAACTCTTCATTATCCCATTTGGGGCAAAGATACTGGTTTGTCATTTTCTTCTTCAGCTCATCTGACAGATGAGGAAACAGAGGCACATAGGATTAAGTGACTTGCCCAGGGTCACACAACTAATAAGTGTCTGAGGTCAGATTTGAACATACTGTGCCACCCAGCTTGGCCTATAGTAGGCATTTACTAATTGTTTGTTAACTTACTATACTATGATGAATCAGAGGAAACAAAGTGCAGTAGACTTAGAGTCTGGAAGCAGTAAGTTCAAATTCTGCCATAGACTTATTGGCTAAGCAAGTTACTGAACTTCTATCAGTCCCAGTTTTCTCACCTGTAAAATGGGCATAATAGCACCTACCTCACAGAATTGGTGTGAGGATCAAATGAGAATCTATGTAAAGTACTGTGCCAATCTTAAAGTATTGTATAAATGTTAGCTATTAGTTGTTTTTTTTTAAGCAATCAGGGTTAAATAACTTGCTCAAAATTACATGGTCAGTTATTTCTGGGTGTGGTGCTAAGTATCTGAGCCCGGATTTGATCCCCAGGTCATCCCAACACTGGAGCCGGTGCTCTTACTCACTGTGCTACCTGGCCGCCCCCAGCTATTAGTTTTATTATAAAATATTGGCATAGGACTTTGTAAAGGCAATAAACAAATAAGTGTATAACAGCAGATTGGAAATCAGTTGGGTAGATTTGTCAAACAGTAAGCCATTTCTGATGGAAATGTTACCCCTGGGGCGGCTAGATGGTATAGTGAATGGAGTACTGGCCTTGGAGTCAGGAGGATCTGCGTTCAAATCCGGCCTCAGACACTTGACACATTTACTAGCTGTGTGACTTTGGACAAGTCACTTAACCCCAATTGTCCTCCAAAAAGCATATATATATATGTGTGTGTGTGTGTGTGTGTGTTAGCATATATATATATATATACATATATATACATATATATATATATATATATATATATGTTCAGTTGCAACAATTTGAATCTTCTGTGCTCATTCTTGGCTAGATTTCTGTCTTTGTTAAGCATTTCCAGCATTTTAAGTCTTAATAAATACCAAGTATCCCTTTTCTTATAAGATGCTTGGCAACAGAATCTGATTCAAAATACATTGTCACTCAGACAAATTATTTCCAGCATGTACCCCCAACGTGCAACTAGAAATTTCTCTTGTCAGATTTATAACATATTATTTCATATGCCTAGATAGCCTACCACTCTAATCCTGCCATGTCTTTACAAAATAACATTAAGTAATTCGCATTTCTTGATCCTGTCAGACAATCTTTCAAACTTTGATTCTTGTCATAATTAATAATTCTTGCCATCAAACTAAGTAACCATAAACGATGCCTTTTAGAAAATATGAAAGAACAGTTGAATGATCATTCATCCTTAATATGTATAGCCTCAGTTGGAAATATGCCCTTCTAGGATTTTGGTTTGAGGCTGGGGGGGGGGGGGTTAAGCCCTTTTAAAAGTTTTCTACTCTATTCTGAAATGTTCTGATATTTTCAGCTGCTTCCATGGTTATCATCTCTCCTCTTTTCTAAAGAAAAAGTTATGGCATTAAAATATTAAAACTAGATAATAAAAGACTCATTCATTCGGCATATATTTATTAAGTGTATATTACATGTAAGGGTTTGAACTATATTTGGTATGTTCTGTTTCAAAAGGCTTGTCTCTCTGGGGGTGAAATTGAAACTCCCAAAATTGTTGCCATCTGTATGGAAACTGGAAATGCAAGGTTCAGGGGGTAAATGCATTATGTTGTATTGGTGGAGCCACAAATTCTGGGTTCAAGTCCTGTCTTTGATATTTAACATAGGTGTGACCTTAGGGAAGTCTATTCAACTTTCTTAGACTCAGTTTCCTCACTGTTGTTTCTAACTTGACTTCTCTGGCATATGACCCCTTCCCTCCAGTCACACAGCTATCTCTCTAGCTTCAATGACTCATTACTTCTTATCCACTCAGCCACCAAAGTGATTTTCCTAAAGTACAATTCTGACTATATCCTCCTCCACTCTTCAGTAAATTTCAGAGGCTCCTATTACTTCCAGGATAAAATAATATTAGTAATAATAACAGCAAACAAGTATATAGCTCTTTAGTGTTTTCATGGATTTATATGTATATATACATATATTTACATATATTAATTCAGCTGATCCTCACAACAACCCTGTGAAGTAGGCACTATTATTAAACCATTTTTTACAAATGGATAAACTGAGGCACAGGGCTGTTAGGTGACTTGCCAAGAGTCACATAGCTACTGTCTAAGGCAGGGATTGAACTCATTTCTTTCTTGATTCCAAGTCCAATGCTCTATTTACTGTGGCACCTAATTACTTAATAATATAAGTTTTGTATTTAGCATTTAAAGCTGTTTATAACCTGGTGCCTTCCTGCCTTCCCAATTTTCTCTACTCCCCTCCACTTAATCTGTGACCCAGCAACACTGGCCTATGTGGAATTCCTCCAACCTGACCTTGCACCCCTTGTCTCTGTACCTTTATCCTTTGTGTCTGGAATCCTCACCTTCTGCTCCTACCTTACAGGGCTCCCTTCAGGTCTAAGCTCAAACTCCATATGCTACAGGTCTCTTCTGGTGCCCCCATCTCCTACTGCCTTCCTCTCTGAGATGACCTTCCCTCCACTCTGCATCCATCTTGTATATAGGCCTAGTTATTCACATGTTATCTGCTTCATTAGAATGTAAGCTTTTGAGGACAGGCACTGTTTGGATCTTTGTGTCCACGGCATCTGGTATAGTGCCCACTTCATAGTAAGTTTTTAATAAATACTTTTGAAATTTGATTTGATCTGATGGATTTAGACTAGATGAAGTTATTTCGGTTCTAAATCTAAGAACTTGGGCTCTTTCAAGCCTGGGCCCTCATCTATAGGAAGCCCAGAATCTAAGGTTACCAGAGCTAACTCTGATGTCTTCATGGTTTAGTGGCCTTCATCTATACTGGTTCCTATCCTTGATTTTTTTTAAGTCTTATCTGTGATCCCATCTGTCTGGAAACTCCCTCCACTAATACATATAGGCAACTGACTTACAATTTATGTTCTTAGAGCCTTACTTTGGGACATTTTTAAAAATTTAAAGCTCTTCACATCCTTGCCCTTTCCAACATCTTTTCTCATAGATTAAGATCTATGATAAGGCCTAGACATGGAGTTATAAGTGGTTAGGTTATCTAGTCCAAGGCCCCTCATTAGCCTCCTACAGAGAAATAGAAGGATAGAAAAGTTGAAGTACTAGCCCAAAGTTACACTGGTTGTAAATCAAAAAGCTAGGATTTAAACCCAGGTTTTCAAATTCACTTGTATTGTTTTTTTTTCCTTCTATTCTGACTCTTCTGTAACTTACAGAGCAAAGGTATGCTGGTAAATGTTTAACAACCAACTCTGTAATGGGG
Organism: Petaurus breviceps papuanus; assembly: GCF_028583685.1. Classification (NCBI taxonomy): domain Eukaryota; kingdom Metazoa; phylum Chordata; class Mammalia; order Diprotodontia; family Petauridae; genus Petaurus; species Petaurus breviceps. Next base: position 6,532,252 of record NW_027186457.1, on the reverse strand, counting down.
AAAAAAAAGTATACTATGCCACACATTTAAGTTTAATCAGAATTATTACTATTTTCTCCATCACTTCCTTAAATCTAAACAATCATCACAACAATAGATCGAACCTTTATCTGTAGCATTTCTCTGATGCCCAAGATGTAAATGCTCTTGCTAAAAATTTAACAATCAGCTCTTGAGAACTAGTTCAATTGATGCTGAATGAAGTGAGCAGAACTGGGAGAATATTGTCCACAGTAACAGCCACATTGTGTGGCCAACTTTGGTAGACTTAGCTCTTCTCAGCAATGCAAGGATCTCAGACAATTCCAAAAGACTTATGGGGGAAAATGCTATCCACCTCCAGGGAAAGAGCCATGGAGTCTGAATGCAGATGGAGGCATACTGTTTTCTCTCTTTTTGCTGTTGTTGTTTTATTCTTTCTCATGGTTTTTCCCTTTTGTTCTGATTCTTCTCTCACAACATGACTAATGTGGAAATATGTTTAATATAATTATACAAATATAGCCTTATCAGATTGTATGCTGTCTTGGGGAGGGGAGGGGAGGAGGAGGAGAGAGGGATGGAAAGAGGGAGAAAAAATGTGCAACTCAAAATCTTATAAAAGTGAATGTTGAAAACTGGAAAGAGGGAGAAAAAAATGTGCAACTTAAAATCTTATAAAAGTGAATGTCGAAAATTGGAAAAAATAAAATACTATTAAGTGAGAGGAGAAAAAAGAACTAGTTCAAGCTGGCTTCAGCACACCATTGCAGAGGTACCCAAATTAGAAATTTGAGAAGTTGAAGGCTTCTCTGACTTGAGAATTTCAAGCCTGAAAAAGTCATGTTCTCTGATGTTCTCTTCTTCTCACTGAAACAGACTGGAGTATCCTCAATACTGGAGAGAAACTTCACAAAGAAACTGGTGGGGTAGATAGAGCATGGATGCTGGAGTCAGGATGACCTGCATTCAATCTTCCCTCAGACACTTCCACTGTGTGACCCTGGGCAAGTCACTTAACCCTGATTGCCTCGCTGGCTGCGGTAGAGATAAGAAACTGATGATCTAAACTAACTGGGATAAAGTACAGTTTGTGAAGTCAAAACTTCCAAGAAAGGCAGATAACAGTTGCCTTGAAGAGATTAGAACAGAGGAGTGGCCTAAGAGCAGGAATTCATAATGGGCCAGTCAAGTTGGTTTCTGGACAAAGAGGAGCTGTTGTTGTCTTAATTATAATAGCATTTAATGATCTTCTTAGTGAGAGCAAGTGGGCTGTGACAAAGAACAGAGAATAAGCTTCCATGCATAGCATTTTCCAAATGCCATAACTGGGAAGGAGAAATGTTTATGGTTTTTGCAAAGAGTTCTGGGTTTCTTCTAAGATAGTCAAAATAAACCTAGATTAACCAGAGCATAATTAACAGAAATGATATATTTTTTTTTTGTCCCAGTGCTTCAGTTTTAGGATAAGGCAAATTACAAGAACAGAGGGTCAAATCTGGAATTAAATAAAGCAGTGTTGAGAGCATGTCCTGAGGGTGGTGGATGGCAGTCATTGAAAATTCAGCTCTCAGTCCCACTCCTTCTGAAGTTAAAATCCTGGACAATGAGGACTGATATTCATAACTATGACCCTGAGGCCCTGAAAGACCTTCAGTTTTTCAATAAGGCTGCCTCTGAGTTAAAAAAAAAAGAGCCACATAATTGCACTGAGTGGGTTCAGTTTTGTTTAATTAACAAACTCTGAATATCCCATCACATGCTATGGAGCTGGAAGGCCTCAGATCATTTGTGTAGCTGGTAGGGCTGAGATCTGAACCTAGAACCTGCAGTTCTAAATTGAGCCTACTTCTAGGATATGTTATATGAGACTTTTTTGAATCTGATGTCCCCTTCTTTTGCCGTATAGATCATCACATATTGCATTCATTCATTCATTATTATTATTTTCTTGCTTATTTGAAGAGCCATTACTAATTAATGTTGCCATTAGCTGACCAACCTTTCTATTAGCAAATATTCAGTGTTGCTTTTTCACTTAGGGGTTTCCCAAGCTCTCTAATTGGAATATAAATTAACAGTGTCCATAACATTATTATTCTATTAAGCCTATTCGATTTAATCTATTAAACTTGTTGGGGTGGGGGGGGGGAATCTAAGCCTATTTTTCTCTTCTCCTTTTATTATCTCCTTTGGGTAAAGTCAAGAAAAGAAAATTAAGAGAACTGCATATTACTTTATAAGACAATAGGGAAGCTGAATGACTATATTTATGTAAAGTGAAAGCTATAAAAAGAATAAGGGTTAGTCACTGAGGTCAGAACAAAAAGAATGAGATAAAAATGGGAGATTTGGCTTAAATATGAGGAACATCATTCAGAACTAATTGCTATTAAGTAATGGAAAGAACAGACAAGGAAGATTGGTGAATAACTATCTCTGAGGCCAGATTATGCATTCGTTTATCTGGGATGATTCAGGGGTGATTAAATTAGCCCTTCTATGACATGGGGAAATTAAATAAATAATCTAAATGAGACTTCTCAAAAATGCAGGCATTTGTGAAGAAGGTTGACTTGATTTTGGTGGGAAATATCAAATACTCCTAAGTAAAGAAGACATATTGATGCCGTAACCAGAGAAATTGGGTTGAAATCAATTCTACCATATGCTACCTTGTGGTCTTAGACAAGGCACTTAACTCCTTGGCCTCAGTTGCCTTGACTTTAAAATGTGTGAGAAGTGGAGGGAAGGGGATAGGGTTTTGAACTAAATTATCTCTAAGATCTTTTCCAGCCCTGAATCTATGATAATATTTTATGATAGTAACAATAATAATAGCAAGCACGTATACAGTGATTTATGGTACAAAAAATGCTTCACATGTTATCTCATTAAACCTCACAATAATCCTATAAGGTAGGTACTATTATTATCCCCATTTTATGGTTGAGGAAATTGAAGCAAAGAGAGGTTAAGTGACATACCCAGGGTCACGTAACTAGTAAGAATCTGAGGTCGGATTTGAACTTGGGTCTTTAGGACTCCAAGTCCTGCCCTCCAGCTACTAGTGCAGTATGCACTTTCAGGAATTTCAAAGAAGCTATGTATGGGACAGTAGGAGAGTGCCAGGCTTGGAGTCAGGAAGACTTGATTTCAAATTTGGTCTTAGACACTTACTAGCTGTGTGACCTTGGGCAAGTCACTTAACCTCTGTTTGCCTCACTTTCCTCATCTGTAAAATGATGAAAATAATAGTATCTATCTGCCATGGTTGTTATGAGAATCAAATGATAAAATAATTACAAATCACTTAGTAAAGTGCCTGAAACATAGAAGTGTTATATAAATGCTAGCCATTATTATTAGGAGGGGAATAATCATTTGCTATTTTATTACAGTACAGGCATTTGGGGAGAGGGAGAATTCAGTGCTAGTGGTTCTGCGCTCTATTCTCTGTACCCCTTGGTGCCTATGATCACCCAAAGGATTCTCCAACCCAACAAATACACCCTTATCACCAGAATGGTGAAGGATCCAGTGTAAAGAACCTTGGTCCCTCTTGCTGTGTTTTTTTTCCACCTCATCTGAAAAAAAATTAATTTTTTTTTCTTTTCTTTTAGGCTTGTCAATTTTACAATTCCCAGTGGTATGTAGTGAACTACAAATACGAAAAATATTCTGGAGACATTCGACATTTACCACAGTAAGAGCCTTTTTCAGTTCCTATCTTTGCACTTTCAAGCCTTAATTCCTACTTGGGTTCGAATCTTGGCTCTGCCTCTTCCTAGTTATGTAAGCTTTAGCAAGGAGGATGAGGAGGAATAATGATGGTGATTGTGGTGGTGATGAAGATGATGAGATTGATGGTGATGATGATAATAGTGGTCATTGTTAGCACTCATTTCATTCCTCTAATCTTTTTTCTTTTGAAACTCAGAAATTATCTGAGGACAAGTCATTCTTCTGTTTTTATTCTTTCACATTTGATGTTCTATGGACTTTTTTACTAATGGATGAATGACTGCTGTTTGTAACTGAATGAGTACTGGGATGTCAGCTCATCTTCTGGAAGGTCGTGGAAAACATCTTCCAGACCTGTAACAGAAAAAAACAGTGACATATATGTGCCTCTTTTTGTCTCCCTCTCCCTCCCACCCCCCACCATGGTTTTCATGTATTTCCATACTTTTAAACAACAGAAACAGGGCCCCCATTTAGGGGCCTTTGCTTTGGGAAAATTTGAAGCAATCTTCAATTGATGAACTAGATAGCCCCTTTTGTTCTGTATTTTCTTTATTTCTAAGTAGTAGGAGGAAAAAAAAAGTTAAGACTCCAAAGCAGAAAATTTGTGAGGTTTTTTTTGTTCTGAAAGTTTTTTTGTTTACACTATTACAATAACCTCACAAACTGCCTCAAGTTTCTCTCTTTTCCTGTCCATCTTCTATAGGGCTGTCTAAATGATATTCCTAAAGTATAAGTTTTCATTTTTGTCTTTTTATTTTTAGTGCCTTGTATAGTACCTGGCACATGATAAATGTTAAGAAATGTCTGTTGAGGGGTGGCTAGGTGGCGCAATGAATTAGAGCACCAGCTAATGGTGGAGTCAGGAGGACCTAAATTCAAATCTGGCCTCCCACACTTAACATTAGCCATGTGACCTTGGGCAAGTCACTTAACCCCAATTACCCTGCCTTCCTCTCTCCAAAGAGCAAAAAAAAAAATGTTTTTTGATTGTTGATTGATTCATTCATTCTCTTTAGAGAATCTATAGAGGTCCCTGGAACATGTAGAAAAAATGAAGATTGAACCTATCTTTTAAAGGAAGTTATATGAATATAATTCAACCAAAAGCCATTCTCTCCCTGATCCCTAAAACATATCTAGTCTCAAAAGATTGCCCCATCTCCCACAATCCCATCAATATGGCATGAGAGATATTTTTCTTCCATTCTATAAGCCATTGTTCAAAGCATCAAAAATGAACTTGACCAAATCTCTAACCATTAAAAAAGAAATACAACCCTGAACTCTTTTCATCACCCTGTGTCTAACCTCACATTAGCCAGTGCCAGGTGGGTCCCTGGTACACAGTAAACGTTAAATGAGCCATTATGGGTGACCACATTCCATGAGTCAGTTTCTCTTTTTTTTTTTCCTTTTACATCAACCTCCCTCATTCAATTTTGTCACAGGGAATTTACAGCAGCAACTGCAAAGCTGAGCTTTTTTCACCAGAGGAAGACTTCCTTTTTCTAAAAATAGTTCATATACTAGGAAGTGGTTTTTTCTTGGGAGGAGCGTCCTTACAGCAAACACATGGAATATGAAGATGGAGTATTTCTGGCTGTCTGGTCTCAGTAGAAGCATTTCATCTTCATGGCTCTCTATATTCATTAAATTTTTGATGGTCACATATAATAACCCCACCTACCATCAAACTGTCAGATATAAAAGGATAACCTTGTGGGGTGATGAGGGGGTGGCCCAATGACAGATGTGTTTTTTTTTTTTACTTTTTCAGTGTTCAGTTTCACCGATTAAAAAAACTATTTACAGTAAACTGTGAAAACCATAGAAAACTGTGAATCTATCTCATGGGCAAGAATGATTCATCTTCTAAGGAACATGACTTAAGTAATTGAAATAATCTTGTTTAGGAACTTCCTTAAGTGTTTCCCCTCATTTAATTGAAGGCAGTTGATACTATGACGTTTGCCATGGAGTAATAAAATTTTCTTGAAGGGAACTTTCAAAGGAAAAATCAGAAACGTTAAAAAATGATAATCAGAAAAAAAATTAAGACCATGACATTTATTATTATCCCATTTTTTTCCTCACAACAACCCTGAGAGGTAAGTGCAATTGTTATCTCCATTTTGCAGACGAGGAAACTGAGGCAACCTTGCCAAGGGTCACTCAGCTAATAGTAGACTGGATTTGAACTCAGGCCTTCCTGACTCCAGATCCAACATTCCATCTACTATGACACCTAGCTACCTGGAAAGAGTTGCATCTACATTAAGAGAATGTAAAAAAATGCTACCAGTTCCTTCTTAGAAGAAATTTTTATAGTATTTTATGTAAAGAGAACTAACATTCTTGGCATCATAGAATCATTATGTTTTAGAGCTAGAGGGACAATTGAGGAAACTTCAACTCAGAGATAAATGACTTTTTTTTTTCTACTCACAGGGAATTCCCCTTAACCTAAAATAAAAAAGGAAATTTTAGGTGTTTTTTTAGTGGTGGAATGTTAATAAGCAACTTGTTCCCTGGGCCACAGCAGCACCTGTTATCCCATGTACAAATGGGAATGCTTAGTTTTGAAGTGGGTCATGGCAAAACAATGCTAAATCTGAGTATATGTAGTTCAGTTACAAGTATGGACAGCAGCAGCCCATTGACTCATGGTCTGATAGATACTGAACTGGATTCTACCTACCAGGGACAGTTATGACAGCAGCCAATCATGAATTTAGCCTGCATGGCAAGCGAGGGAAGATCAACATGCCCTTGGGTTGCTGTCTTTCCCTAGCTTTGATGCTTTCCTCATTGATGTTATGTTTTTCATATCAGTTGATTTTTTTTTTAATTGTTATAAGGAAGTTGTATTTATGAGAGAGTATGGAAAAGGTACCAGTTATAGAACATTAGTAGAAATTTTTAAAGAGATACCACATTGAAGGAATTCTCCCAAACTTTTCTACTATTTATCTGCTTATTGTTTCACATGCTTTGTTGTTGTTCATTTGTGTCTGACTCTTCATGAACCTGTGGACCATACTGTCAGAGGGGCTTTCTTGGCAAAGACACTAGTATGGTTTACCATCGCCTTCTTCACATGCTTAATTCTAATCATTTTTTTTTTTTTGCTTTTTGGAGGGCAGTTGGGGTTAAGTGACTTGCCCAAGGTCACACAGGTAGTTTTTGTGTTGTGTCTGAGGCTGGATTTGAACTCAGGTCCTCCTGACTCCAGGGCCAGTGCTCTACTCACTGTGCCACCTAGCCGTCCCAATTCTAATCATTTCTTATTCAGAATCGTATTCCCTGGCTTTAGACACACAGAGCTTTGGGAAAAGGGCATCTCTGAGTTTTTTTTTTCCCTTAGAATGAGTGGTTTTCCAATACAAGCACCTAAATGGTTTGATGCATAGACTACTGGACCTAGAATCAAGAAGTCTTGAGTTTAAATACTATCCCACATACTTGGGCAAGTCACTTAACCTCTGTCTGGCTTAGTCTTCTTATCTGTAAAATGGGGATAATAATAGCAACTACCTCCCAGAGCTGCTGTGGGGATAAAATAAGATAATATTTGTATTTCTAAAGCACCTTGTGATTAAATAAATGCTAGTTAATATTATTAATAATTATTATAATAATAACATTCTCAGAAAGGCCATTGAGGCAAGCTCTGTGCATTCTTCCTCTAGCACATCCCATATTGCAATCATGCAGTGAGGAAATAGGAATCCCCATACTAGATTTCTTCTTCTTTCAGTCTTCTATTCCCCAAGCACTAAAACAATCACCAAAGTTAAACTTCTCTTAAGTAAACTTTAGGTCAGGGGTTCTTTACTTTTTTTTTTGTGGCATGGACTTCTTGATAATCTGACCCTGGAACTGACCTTGCTTATCAACTTCCCCTTTATCTGCCTTTCCCATTTCAAATGTCCTTTGTTTATGTCATTGTTTAGTTGTTTCAGTGCTGTCTTCCTCTCTCTGACCCCATTTGGAGTTTTCTTGGCAAAGATACTAGAATAGCTTGCCATTTCCTTCTCCAGCTCATTTTATAGATAAGGAAACTGAGGCAAACAGGGTTAAAATGTCTGAGGCCAGATTTGAACTTATGAAGATGAGCCTTCCTGATTCCAAGCCCAGTGCTCTGTTCACTGTGCCACCCAGCTACCCCTAAATAGCTTTACTAGGACTATAAAATCTAAGATTTAAGGTGACCTATTTGCTGAGCTGTAAGTGACAGATGACCCTGTGTCTCTTTGTAACAGACTAACCAACCTCCTAGCCACTTGGGTCAATCCAAAACTTTTAATTTGTTTCACCCTTTCTTTATCTCTTCTGACAACCACCATCTGAAGCAGCCTTTCCTTCAGCAATAGGGACATAACAGAGTAACAGAATCAGAGACCTTTTCCTCCTCATATTAAAGGCGATTCAAGAACTGTACAAAAGCTTCCTGAATGCTGTTGACACTAATCAATTGTCAGTTCTCAAGAAGTTTCATTTTTAGACATTCATTCCTCTCCAGATTCCAATTCTAATTCTCCTGATCTTCTCCATTGTTCCATAGCAGCCTTCTCACCCTGGAAGTCTACCCTGCCCCTATGTCCCATTCCTCTGAATAACTGATTCCTCCCAGAACCTTCATATTTTTTCTGCCCCTTTATTTTTTAAATTATTTATTAAGTATTTTATTTTCTCCCAATTACATGTCAAAGCAAATTTTAACATTCACTTAAAAAATGTTTAAGTTCCAAACTGTGTCGTCTCCCTTCTCCCCTCATTGAAAAGGCAAGCAATTTTATATAGGTTATACACATGCAGCTGTGCAAAATATATTTCCACGTTAGTCATATTGTGAAAGAAAACAGGTCAAAAAAACAATAAAAATAAGAAAAGTTTTAAAAAGTGTATGCTTCAATCTGTACACATAGTCCATCAGTTCTCGCTCAGGATGGATAGCATTTTTCATCCTAAGTCCTTTGGAATTGCCTTAGATCATTGTATTGTTGAGAATAGCTAAGTCATTCCTAGCTGATTGTCATACTATGCTGCTGTTATGTGTACAATAGAACCTCCATTTTTTAAGGAAAATATCCAGGACCTCCATATTTTCATTCTTCTCTGGGCTCCACTTCTGATTGCCCAGAATTTTCTACCATGTCCTCTTCTGAGTCCCTTCTGCCCTTCCCCACTCTGTATCCCCCCTATGCCCCTCCCACTTTTGTACGTAAGCTCTTTGAGAGCAAGAACTGTCTTTTTGCTTGTATTTGTATTCCTAACACTCAACTTCTGTCTTGTAGACAAATCTCTAAGACCATCCACCTAGGAGTTCCCTATGTTAATGAAATCAAAGGTCCAATCCCTCTCATTAAGATGCCAGAAATGGGTACTAAATGTCTTTCCTTCATTTGCTTCATTTATCTTCCACTAACCAGAACTCAAAAGATTCATCATTTGGTGAATGGGTTTGCCTCCCTTTACCCGGAAAAGAAGACCAGATTTACGTATGATATTAATATTAGTAGGGTGACAATCAGTATTCTATCCCTAACCGCTCTCTCTGCATCCTGAGCAACTAAAGGTGAGATTACCCTTATCATAAGCATGAGATAACGTTGACGATGCTCACCCAACTATCATGCTCCTTCTGCCATCCTCAGTCACTCTGCTCGCCAGGAAGACCCTTACCTTAAGTCCCAGATGGGCAGTAGGGGGTTCCAAAATCAGTCCTAAATAATTCCATTTGAAGTTTTCTTTTTGGGAATGATAAAATGTGCTATTATTTCAGAGAGTTTACATAATGTGACCCCCCTTTCTCCTCCATCTCTTTTATTCCTTAGATCATAACTGAATTTCCCCACAGTGTTCTCACCATAACATAATGGCCGTCAATGTGAATAGGTAGCCTCCAAACCAACAGTGCCCCATGGAGATCATGTCCCAAGAAAAAACAATCTGTTAACCTTTTCACAGTCATAACATTTATTTAGCTATGCAGTGTACAATATCAAGCCAGCACTGTTACCAGCAAAAACACCAACAGATTTTCCAGGAACGCTATGACACATAGTGGCCTAACATTTGAATAGCACATAGCCTCCCAACAGTTTAACAGAAGACTGAAACAGCTGGTCTGTTCAGAACAGTTTTTCAGGGGAGAAAAAAAAAAACACCTCCTTTTGACTGTCAATTACAGCCTCAGGAAAAAGGAGAAAAGAAAACTCTTTAAGTGCCTCTGCATTTCTAGGGAAAAGAGCTTCAATCTAACAAACGTCTCCAAATAGAATTGCTTTAAAAAAGATTCTTGGACAAAACTCACAGAAAGATAAATCCCAATGGTGCACTCAGTTTCTCAGAACTGGTTCAAGTTCATCTCTTGAAAGCCACATCTCTCAAACCCTTGTTTTCTTCTGAACTTCCCTGTGACTAACCAGAATTTAATCATGTGACACCATTGGTCTGTCCTTGTCATTTTCTAATCTTTACTTTCTTCAGAGTCGTCATTGCAGAAATGTTTTCAGTCCTAGAACTATTCCTAGCTTACAAGGTGATTATCTTTTATTTTATTTTATTTTTTAAGCACTCAGGGTTAAGTAACTTGCTCAAGGTTACACGGCCAGTTATTTCTGGGCGTGGTACTGAGTATCTGAGACCAGATTTGATCCCCCAGGTCATCCCAACACTGGAGCCAGTGCTCTTACTCGCTGAGCTACCTGGCTGCCCCTAAGCAATTGGGGTTAAGTAACTTGCTCAAGGTTATACAGCCAGGTGTTTCTGGGTGGGTGCTAAGTGTCTGAGCCTGGATTTGATCCCCAGGTCATCCCGACACTGGAGCTGGTGCTTTTACTCACTGTGCTACCTGGCCGCCCCTCAAGGTGATTATCTTTAAAGTCCTCCATTGACTCCTGTACCATTCAGAAAGACATTGCAATGGGTGCCATTTTTTTGCCTCCTTTACATGAAGCACATGACACGTCAATCTTTGTGGCTCATTAAGATGCCTAAGGTCATAGGAGTCAGAGCTGGAAAGGAATATAAATGTCATCTGTCTGACTCCCTCAATTTACAGATGAAGGAACTAAAACCCAGAGAGGTCTAAATATCTTCTTCAAAGTCAGAGAGGCAGTAAGTGGTAGAACCTTAATTCCAACTCAGGTTCTCTGGATTCAAAAACCCTTGCTTTTTTCGATTGTTGTTTACTTGTTTCAATTGTGTCTGACTCTTCATGATCCACATTTGGAGTTTTCTTGGCAAAGGTACTGTAGTGATTTGCCTTTTCCTTCTCCAGCTCATTTTACAGATGAGAAAACAGAGACAAACAGGCTTAAACATACACAACTAATAAGTGTATGAGGCTGGATTTGAACTTGGGTCTTCCTGACTCTAGGCCCAGTGCTCTATCCACTGCACCACCTAGCTACCCCGCTTTTTTCCATACCTCTCTCCTTTCAGCGTCCATATAAAATTTTAGCCATGATTTGAGTTTAGTTCTCTTAGTCATCTCCCTTTCTAAACTATACTCTTCTCCTAGATTTAAATTTAACATTCTTGTGAAAAATCTCTGACAAGAAGCTAGCAAAAAGTCATATTCCAGTTCTGGGGGGAACTCAGAGATCATCTGGCCCAATATGCTTTTCTTATAGATGAAGAACAAGACCCTGAGATGTCAGGTGACTCGCCCAAGGGTCATTCAGACGGTGAAAGAAGCAGATTCAAATCCACTGCTTCCAACTCCAAGTCCAGTGACCTTTCCATGGGTCCATAGTGGCTTTCCTCCTCCCAGACTCTCATAAAAGCCTGCTTTGATTTCTCATTTCTCAAAGTCCATAGGTCAGGCACAGCCTTCCCCAGTGGATATGCTAATGTTATTTCAGAGGGTCCTGCTTCCTGCCTTCCCCACAGCTAATGGAAACAAAGGGGAAGAGCTAGTTTACAGTCCCTGGAAAGCAATCATTCCTGGGAATCAGAATTTATAATCATGGAAGAGACAGCTGGAAAATAAAAATAGTTGGTCCAAGTCTTTAGCAAAATTATGGAGAGATTTGGGGTTTGTGTGTGTGTGTGTGTGTGTGTGTGTGTGTGAGTGTTTAGTGCTTCCATTTCTCCACCATCTTCATCTCTCTTCTCTGTGGGACTTTCCCAGTGCCTTCATCTCCTCTTCTCTGTCCCCTCCCTTACCCTCCCTTACTAAAATCTTCCATCAAGAAAGAATCTAAATTGGACTTCTGGAAAAAGCAACCTATATTCCTTGCCCTTGACTTCCTCTCCACTCAACTCACTTATTTCTTAACCCTCTGCTTAATAAATACTTGTTGAATGACTGATTAAACAAAGAGAGTCTCCCAATTCTGATGGCCATAGGACTGATCTGCCCAGACTAGGTAACATCCTAAAAAGAGTCCTAGATTTAGAGTTAGAAAATCTGATCTCAAAACCCCAAATTTTCCCCCTGCCTCTACTACATAATCTTCTGGAGGGGAAGGGTGGTAAAAAACTTTAGAGAGGGAAGGGAAGGGGATAAGCATTTATATCATTCCTGCTATGTGCCAGGCACTGTACTAAGCCCTTTAAAATTATTATGTCCTTTGATCCTTACAATAACCCTTCGAGGGAGATGTGTTATTATTACCATTTTACAGTTGAGAAAACTGAGGCAAATAAAGCTAAGTTACTTATCCAAGATCATTCAGCAATCAAGTTTGTGAGGTAGGATTTGGACTCAGGTCTTCCTGATTCTAGCCCCAGCTCAGGGGCAGCAACTACCCCTTTGAACATCTGTTTCCTCCTATGTAAAATGATAGGGAGTGCAATATCTAAGAATCGATATGTCCAGGGGCGGCCAGGTGGCTCAGCGAGTAAGAGCACCGGCTCCAGTGTTGGGACGACCTGGAGATCGAATCCTGGGCTCAGACACTCAGCACCACACCCAGAAATAACTGGCCGTGTAACCTTGAGCAAGTTACATAACCCTGATTGCTTAATTAAAAAAAAAAAAAAAAAGAATCGGTATGTCCCCAAGCTCAGCAGTACTTCTTCCCACCTCCCTGCCAGAACCATAAGAATGGTCCCTATGACCCAGGATGCTTAGTGATGATTGGGTTCTTTAGCCCAGGGCTTCTTAAACTTTTTCTACTCATAACCCCTGCATTTTGGCAGCAATTGATTCATTGGCATTGCATGGCCTGAGGGCATGCATAGTGCAAAGTGTACATGCTTTGTTTCCAGAACCAAGGCTGCAGTGAAGTGACACAACATGGGCAAGGACTGCCAGAAACACCTCAGATTCATTACATGTTTGATTTTTAATTAATTTTTGGTCATTGTGCATTCAGAAACCTTTTCCTGTTGCCAGATTTTTTGGCACCCCATATGGGGTTGCAACCCACAGTTTAAGCACTGCTTTAGTCCACATCTTTTCTTTGCCCACATCTTTAGGAACAAGCTTTACCTGGCTTTCAGAAAACAAATACTAATGTGACCAGCTATCTCAGTCTGTGAACCCTAATTGTGACCTCTGATCATTTAATTCTCCTTACTCTATTATAGCATCTTCATCCTCACCCACCTTAGACCAGGGGTAGCTTTTGAGCAGAAGTTAAGAAAATATGGCACTGATCTCACTCTTTCCATTCAGTGATTTATCTTGGAAGGTTTGAGAAGTCAATTGACCTTTTAAAGTATGGTTTCATGGATACGGCCCTGGACTTTGACTTAGGAAGAACTCAGGGCAGATTCACCCTGTGATACTGCCTCTGTGACCACATGCAGGTAAAAAGACCAATCTGAGCCTCAGTTTCCTCACTTGTAAAACACCTATACCCCTCATCTCATTCATTTGATCTGAGTCTCAAGCAAAAGAATGTATATTGAGTGTTCGGCAAGTCTTAAAGCTCTGTGATTGATATTAACATCTATCTATGTAAAATGGATATACTCAGTTGGAATACATTTTTTAAACCACATCCAAAAAGGGTTTTGAGTCCATTTAGCGAAGACTCAATCAATACAAAAGTATTCCTGTTTTTGCACTTATTTATGGAGCGTCCCCTCCATCCCTTTTTCTTTTTGTAATCTGAACTATCAATAACATTTTATGAGTGAGTGAAAATTTTGTGAGTAAAAATGGAATTTGCTTCTGGTTTCTGGATCCCAAATGAAGGTCTGTGGTTCTGTCTAGACAACACCAAATATCCTGATGGAAAGGAGAAATATATAGATACAGCCTCTCCTTCCTAAAGCCAAATGTCTGTTTAGAAATGTTGACATGCTTGGCTCATTTTTTTTTTTTTTTTGCTTCTCTCCAAAGGCTTGTTATAGAAGTCATACACAGCCTTTAAAAAGTTCTGTGGAATCAGTTTTCCACTTTGCAGAGGTGGATCTATGATATTGCTGGACCTTTAGGATAGGTGATGATGTCATGAATAGTAAGAGTCTAACCGAGGGAAGTTTCTGGATACCCTAATTCCTACAGAACCTTTGGGCACTAATGGGCAGCTTTGGAATAACACTGATTGTGAAGTCTTAATTAGGGGAGCAGCACAGCCTAGTGGTCTGAGGAAAAGATTGGTATTCAATGACACTGATGTTCCAACAAAACCTCTGTTCCAATTGTTAGTCTCCAGCCTTAAATATGACACTTGCATTCATTCAAAATTTATCTTTCATAAAATGAGGGTAACAACATTAATTGCCACATATAAAATGGCAAATAAAAAGACCACCTTATTAAGCCTTTCCTTTATGTAAACCAAGGGTTCTTAACATAGTTTTGGGTCTGGTGAAGCCCATTTCTTCTCAGAATAGTATTTTAAATATGTAAAATAAAACAGACAGGACTATGAAGGTAAATTAATACAAATATATTATGCAAGGTATATTTGTTTGTTTCTTTACTCATTCAAGGGCCCCTGATCTAAGGATGTATTTTTTCTAAGATCTGTGATTTTGTTCATGTGGTGAATTTCCAGCCAATATGTAGTCAGCCCATCTATAATACTTATTAAGTACCTATTTAATAGTATTAATTACCTACTTAATAATATTTATCAAGTACCTACTTAATAGTATTAATTAATAGTAATGCCAGGTACTGTGCTCAGCACAGGAGATAACAAATAGAAAAAGAAAGGCGATTGCCCTCAAGGAGCTTGGAATTTAGTGGGGGGAGACAACACATAAAAGGAAGCTGAAAAGGAGTGTTTCTTTCTTTTATTTTATTATCACTATATTTCTATTATTTTTATTTCAGACCAGAATTCAGACCAGAGAAACTACCTTCCCATTCTTTTGAAGTTGACCATGAAGATGCTGATAAGGATGAAGTAAGTAGACTGTTTAAATACTTGTGACATGTAGATAACAGTGTCCTGGAGTGTTTCACAGTGTTCTGCATTTGGAACGACCGCATCATCAGGCCCTGTAGTCTAATAAAGAAAACAGCTTTGGACATAGAAGAGAGTTTCATCTATTTTAAGTTAGATGCCTCCATTATCAGGATCAATGTGGCATGGTAACTAGAGATCTAGATTTGCAGCCAGAAAGATCTGGGTTCAAATACTGGGTTTCTGACATTTACTGACTGTGTGACCCCCTGGACAACATCACTTTGACCCAAACACCAATCTGTAATTTATTTACTAAACCATAAACAGGTCACCCCCTTTGAAGGCAGTTATGCTAATGACATCCCAGATGATGAATTCATCTTCTGGCTCCCATTCACAAAAGAAATCATCACATTATGATGACTGTCTTTTGCACAGGACACCACATCCCACTCATCTTCCAAGGGTGGTGGAGGACCAGGAGGACCAGGAGTCTTCAAGTCTGGCTGGCTTTACAAGGGGAATTTTAACAGCACAGTCAACAACAGCATCACTGTCCGGGTAAGCAGGCACCGTGATCCAGGCTGGTTATGGTTATCCTCAAGGGCAGTCCCACTGGGAGTCACAGTAGAGATGCTGTCGTTTGTATGTGGCTACACTCCGGTCTCCCCTCATATTTCACTTATCAAGGAGTATGATAACATTAAAGAGGAGTTTCTTTTCTCCAGAATAGTGTCAAAGAAGGGAAGTGACTCGATGGCATTTTTAAATATTCTAATTTTTGTGAAAAATGTTTTATGATTCACCCAAACAATTTTAACTCTCTTCCTTTTTGGCTCATTTTAGTCATTCAAAAAGCGTTACTTTCAGCTGACTCAGTTGCCAGATAACTCCTACATTATGAACTTCTACAAAGATGAGAAAATATCCAAAGAACCTAAAGGCTGCATCTTTTTGGATTCCTGCACAGGCGTTGTGCAGGTGAGTCTGACTTGGTTACTTTGTTTGAGATTTCACTTGGAAAAGAAATGTTCATTTGTAACCACCCCTGTGGCTATATTTCTTCTACTTGTTTCAGCTTTCCTGTTTCAAAAGTGTTTGCTTACTAATGGTTTTCTCTTTTTAAAATATTTTATTGATTCTTTTAGCTTTTACATCACAGTCCTTTCTGGATACACCCCCCCAATATGCATGCATGCATGCATGTGTACATACATATATACACATATACACACATATACATAATTGAATATGTATGGATATATTATTTCTATCATTTTTATTTCAGAAAAATTATGTGTATATATGTATATACACATTCATACGCATATGCATACACACATACACATATGTATACACACATACACATATGCATGCACACATACACCCACGTATACACACATACGCATATGCATATGCACACACACATACACATACACTCACGCAGGGGCAGCTGAGCAGCACAATGGAGAAGGTGACTAACCTGGAGCCAAGAAGATTCATCTTCCTGAGTTGAAATCAGGCCTCAAACACTTACTAGCTGTGTAATCCTGGGCAAGTCACTTAACTTTGTTTGCTTCAGTTTCCTCAACTGTAAAGAGAGCTGGAGAAGGAAATAGCAAACCACACCAATATCTTTGCCAAGAAAACCCCAAATGGGGTCAAAAAAAGTCAGACACAACTGAAAAACAAGTGAACAAATTACAAATATGCACACATAAATATATATGCTTAGATACACATATAAATATATTATGTATGTATGTATACATGTAGGTGTGTATATACAAACACATACCTATGTGTATATATAGAGATATAAATATAAACTCTTCCCGTCTAACAAATAAAATTGTTCATTAAAAATCATCTGTTAAGGTCTTACAATGTGCCAAGCTCTGGACCTGCAAACATAAATTTAGAAGCTGCTCATGCTCTTAAGGAGTCTACATTTTATTAAAGGAGATTTTATGTACATATATGTGTATATATGTGTATATGTGTATATATATATGTCATGTGTTTCTATGCGTGTGTGATATACACACATGTATTTCCATAGAAAGACAGAAAAGATAACTACAAAGTGATTTTTCTGAGAGAGCACTGGCTTCTGGGAGAATTATGAAAGGCTTCACATCAGAAATTATGCTTGAGCTGAACCTGGAAGGAAACCAGAGAATCCAAGAGCCAGAGGGGAGGGGAGAATGTGCTCCAACATAAGGAATGTCAACTTCAAAGATGCAGAGACTGGCGACCAAGGATCAAGTATGAAGAAAGTAAAAAAAAACAATCAGTGTTCACTCTGACTAGATGATAGAGCCCAAGGACGCTGGTCGTATATAATGAGGCTGGGAAGGTAGGCTGAGGACAATCTATGAAGGGCATTAAACACTAATACAATGTAGAGGGCAGATACTACAGTGTATATAGCATCTCACTGTCCTGGCCCATACCCCTAATACTTGTGCATCTTAGCTTCCTCACATGCACAATGATGAGCTTGGACGAGACGACCTCTGAAATCCCTTCCGGCTATAAATAATAATAACGATGATAATAGCTAACAGTTATATAGGGCTTTAAAGTTTACATAGCATTTCACAAATGCTATCTTATTTGCTCCTCATCATAAATAGATGCTGATAATTTTTCAGTTGTTCAGTCATGTCCTACTCCTCATGACCTCATATGGTGTTTTCTTGGAAAAGATACTGGAGTGACTTATCATTTCCTTCTCCAGTAGATTAGGCAAACAGAAGTTAAGTGACTTGCCCAGGGTCACACTCTGAGGCTGGATTTGAACTCAGATCTTCCTTACTCTAGGCCCAGTGCTCCATCCACTAAGCCATCTTGCTGCCTCCTGATAAATGCTATTATTATCCCCATTTTACAGCTGAGGAAACTGAGGCAGACAAAGAGTAAACAATTTGCCAAAGGACATACAGTTTTTAAGTGTCTGAGGCAGAATTTGAATTTAGATCTTTCTAGCTGCAAGTCTAGGTCTCTCTGCACTGTGTCACCTACCCACTTCTAATATTTGACCCATTGATCAACAAGATTGAATCAATAAGTCGAACAAAATTTATTAAGCAGTTACTACATGCCAGTGTCTGTGCTAAGCACAGTTTATAAAATGCAGGTTTCCTAACTTCAAAGAGTTTACATTCTGATGGTAGAGACAACACGTACACATCTAAGAATGTGCAAAATGAACAAAGGATGGTTCTGGGAGGGGATGTCCTAGCACCTGAAGGGACCAGGGAAGATTTCCTATAGAAGGTGGTGCTTGAGTCCTGAAGGAAACCAAGGATGTCATTAAATTGAAGAGGGAGTCCATTCAGGTGGTCAATGCAAAGGTGAAGAGGAAGACAGGGAATGGAGTACTGTATGAAGCTTGTTTGCCTCAGTTGGTCTTTTAAACCAAGCATACATGTACCTTAGGCCCTAAGACCACGTTAGAAGATGCCTCTTAAATGAATAAAAATAAAAATATAAGGTTTATAATATTACAAGGTCTCTGAAAGTTTGGAATGATGGGAGGTGTGTGATCAATTTTTACAGAAGCGACCTTGGTCCTATATATTCTCTACCGATCATCTCAGAACTGTGTGTACAGCTCCAACCAGGGCTGTTTGCCCAGTGCAGAGCAAAGTATTGCAGTCATCTCATGAGCTTAGGTCACCATTGAGAGCTCATTTGTGGGCTATTTTTACATAAATTATCCTGGTTGGCTATCTAGATGCTCACAGATTCCCCAGATAATTGCATCACCCTTTGTTTCCCTCTGGCTGGATAGCTCTTCCCTCTGAGAGGCCAGGAACTAAGGCATACTTCGCCCAGAAAACAGCATTTGTAAGATGTCATGCATGTAGCATACAAAACCCACAGAGACATTGAAAATTTAATCCTACCTTCTTTATTAGCTAGAAGGAATTTAAGTTACCCAGGAAGGAAGGAAGAGTCTTTTTGTTGGTAGAAAGGGAAGCATTAAAGGCAGTAATAAAATTCTGATAGATTGCAAGTAAAAAACAAAAACCAGTCTCTCAGAAATCCCTGCTAGAAATCCAAGGATCCAAATGCTCTGCCTGAATATTTTAGGAATACAAGACTTCTATTTACAAGAACCTAATTGCAGTTAAGTGGTTTCTTTGGATAGTGCTATAATGAGGGTGATTCTTCTGGTACACTGAGTTCTGACCAGAACTGACTTACCCCTGGAGAGGTACTGAATTATGTCTCATGTCTTCCATTTATTCTTCTAAGATGCTATGGTACCATAAGGTTGGCATATGTATGAAAAGTATCATAGAGTGAACAAGTTGGCTCTAGAGTGAACAAGTTGGCTCTATCTTCCCAATGTTAGGTTGCTCTGGCCAAAGTAAGTGGCCTATGAATGGAATCTTACTGGGTGGCCTCCTTTCCATTTCTTCAAAATTGCCAACATTTCACTTTCTTTGGGGCTCTGGAAATAGTCCATTTGGTTAGTTCTTCTTGTATTAAAAATTATTAAGAACAGAATCACTTCCTAGCACATAATTTACCCAGATAGAAGGGAGTATGTGAATATTTGTGTTGGGCAGTAGAAAGATGGCTGGATTTGGATTCAGGGGCCATGGGGACAGGGGACATATCTCTGTTATGGAGCTACTTTGGGAAAGTCATTTAGGTTTCAGTTTCTTCATCTATAAAATAAAGGAGTTAGACCAGTTGATAATATATAAATTTGGAACTAGACAGGAACTCAGAGGTCATCTAGCCCCATAACCTTCTCCCCATATTTTACATATAAAGAACTGAGGTCCAGAGATGGATGACTGGTAAGGTCCCTTCCAGCTCTAATTCTATAATTGTATGGCCTAAAGTCTTTGATAACTGGAAATTAATTTTGATACCATGGTGTAGGATTTACATCTGATTATATTGCTCTGGTACTCAACATATATTGTTAATACTTCATGGATACCAAGTAATAATAAAGTAAATCTACTTGTACCCATTCACATTCCAATGAATTCTTATCTCTCCACAAAAATAACCACATTTTTCAATGAATTCCTTCCAAATCCACATTCATGATGGTTTAGGAGAGTCCCGGCTTAGGAATTCAGTCAGTTGTGTGCCTGCTTGAATTCTGTAATGCTGAGCATCCC
Source organism: Petaurus breviceps papuanus (assembly GCF_028583685.1). Taxonomy (NCBI): domain Eukaryota; kingdom Metazoa; phylum Chordata; class Mammalia; order Diprotodontia; family Petauridae; genus Petaurus; species Petaurus breviceps. The sequence goes on along the minus strand of NW_027186457.1, from coordinate 6,512,052 downwards.
ATCTGGGAATCATCCTCAGATTGTATACAGCTATTCTAGGAGACATCGGTCCTAGGAGTATCTCCCTCCCGGGGCCTTCAGGCAAGGGCTTTCTCTGGTTTCAGCATGGAGTTGTTTATCATGTCTGCCCTCTGCTCTCTCCAAAGTTACCAGTGATCTCTTAAATGATGAATCTGATGGTCTCTTCTCAGTGCTCATCCTCTTTGAGCTTTCTGCGATATTTGACACTGTTGATCACTTCCTCTTGGATATTCTCTCCTCTTTGAGTTTTTGACACTGTTCTCTTTTCTATCTGACTTCTCAGTCTCCTTTCCTGCTTTTTCATGCATTGCATGTCCACTAATCATGAATATCCTCAATGCTATGCCTTGGACCATCTTCCCTTTTCTCTCAGTATTAACTTTTCTATGCAGATGATTCCTGGATCTACATCCAGCCCATTTTCTCTTCTGAGCAATAGTCTCAGTCAATTAGTCGATAGCATTTATTAACTGCCTGTTATGTTCCAGGCTTTCTACTAAGCACTGGGGATACAAATCTAATGGCCAATTGCCTTTTGGATATTTTGAATTACATGTCCTATATCTACATTACATGTCCTATATCCTGCATCCTATATCCTATATCTCAAACTTAACATATCCAAAATACATCTTGTAATCTTTCCCCCCAAACCTTCCTCTCTTCCGAACGTCCCTAATGCTGTCAAATCTCCCCTACCTCCAATCCATTCTCCCACTCAGTAAGCATCAGTGCTTCCCTATTGCCTTGAGGATCAATATAAATTCCTCTGGCATTGGGTCTTTGAATTGGTGGTCCCTCATATCTGGAATGTTCATCCTCCCTCACCTTTACCTCTTAATTTCTCTGGCTTCCTTCAGAACCTGGCTTAATTCCCACCATCTTTAGGAGACCTGCTCCAGTTCCCTGAGCTGCTATTACATTCCTTTCTGAGATTACTGTCCATCTGCATTGTATTATTTTATATATTTTTGTAGTTTACATGTTGTTTCCCCTGATAGAAAGTATACCATCTATGGACAAGGACTGTTTCATGTTGGTCTTTGCAGCCCCAGAGCCTAGCAGAGTGCTTGTTACATAGTAGGCTTTTTATGCTATGCTCATGATGAATTTGGAGTCAAAGGGCATTGGTACAAATCCTAGACTGACCACTTATTACCTGTGCTATATAGGACTTAGTATGTACCTTGTTATTTACATGTTGTTCCTCCTATTAAAATCTGAGCCCCTTCAGAACAGGCACCGTTTTTTGCCTTTCACTATGTCCTCAATGCTTAACACAGTGCCGGCACATCAAGAGTGTTCAGTAAATGTTTGTTGACTAACTGAGTAACTACTTAGAGCAGCAAGCCAAGTAATTTACCTGATTGTCTGTTGATCTGGATATCATCACAAGGTTAAGTCTAGAAGGGGGTGGAGAAATGGACACTGTATTCAGGTTTCTCAAGCATTTAAAGCCCGGTATTTTTCTAGATAGTTCTTATTTTTAAATCTGGAATTCCTCCAGAAGGCAATAATGCTGAACTTTAAAAGGAGAGAATTAATTAAGTGTTACAAAGCAATCCAGCAAAAGTAGGAGATAATTGCATTTTAAAGGAGATGCCAAATTTCCACATGCAAAGGACAATAAAGAACCTAATGAAGGGAGGAGGTATTTTTCTATTGTTGGCCACAAAATGGACTATTTGGCTATAAGTTTGAAAAAAAAAATCACTTAGCATTAGGTGAAAGATCCACAGCTATTTTATAGACATTGAACTGGAAAGTTTAATGTTTGCTTTTCCACGTGCACTTTGAGTTTATTCTGGCAAGTGAAACCCATTTAAATCTAGCTGCATAGTGTTCTATGAACCCATGTAGAGTATATTGAAATACGGGGCACAAGACATATGTTAAATTCATGAAGAAGATGAAATAAATCTTTGTTTCTCTTTCTCACACCAGGAGAATCAAAGAGTTGTTGGTTCCTCTTAGTATAGCTCACTTAATAATACTAAAACATTTTCTTTTCCCCCCGCCGTAAGGCAATCAAGGTTAAGAGACTTGCCCAAGGTTACCCAGCCAGTAAGCGTCAAGTGTCTGAGGCCAGATTTGAGCTCTGGTCCTACTGACTCCAGGACTAGGACCCATGCTCTACCCACTGTGCCACTTAGCTGCCCCAAGGTGGGTGTTCCCTCAAAAGGTACCCACATTTCACATTAATTTTGACATTTCATCCTTTATTGGATGTTGGTTCCCATGCATAGATAAATATAGGATCGTAATCTTTCGATAGTGTGAATTTTATTGCAAAGCATTATTGGACTTAGACTCCTTTTAATCTCTTAGGCATGGAGCAAGGGTAACTGGGAGTGGAAGAGAAAATCAAGCCTTGAGACCTAGGCAAATGACTACATGGCCCTATTAAGGAGATTTTTGTACATAATAATCTTCTTCTTTGCCCCGTACTTCTCCCTTTTCAGCTGAAACATGTCCTCATAATCCCATTGTGGTAGACAAAAAAATCAGTGAATCATCAAGTTAGAGCTAGAAAGTATCTTAGAAGCCTCTAAGCCCAACCTTCTCATTTTAGAGATGAGAAAAAGTACGGCCAGAGGGCTTAAGTAACTAGCACAGAGTGGCAGCACAGGTGAGAATCTGAGCTGGGATTTGAACTTAAGCCTTCTTGACTCTCAGTTCAATGCCATGTCTACTGAGGCCATGCTGCCAATCATTCTGATACGATATGATTAGCCAACTTTTATGTTAGCATGAAAAGTGAGAACTTTTGTGAGATGCCACGAACATTACCAAAATCTGTTTTCTTACCACTCAATATGTTTAAAACAGAATTATTTCCCCTCAAAAAGCTTGAATTTCCCCAGTTTTTTAGAGAGTCCCTCTCTCCTTCCAGTTACCTACATTTGTAACTTTAGAACCATCTTTGACTCTTCCTTCTCCTTGATTTTCTCTCTCCCAAATCTGATCAGTCGCCAAGTCGAGTGGGAGATAAGGAAATGATATATGCAATTGATCACATATATAGGAATGGTCTAGTAGAAGATTCAAGGGGGAGAGAGATCATTTTGTCAGTTTTTTAAAATGACTTTTGAAGTCCTATACTACCCCCTTACAAAGAGCAGTATATGTTGAGAGAAAAGGTCTATACATCTATCCTTACTCAGTTGTAAATCTTAGCAGGGACTTCAATTCCCAGATGGACCATTTGTTGTATACCTTTCTTACTTACTACAAAGCTGCAATGTGTTTTGTTATGAGGAATCTGTCCATGTCTGAGTCATTCTCACCTTGGAGGTGTTGTTGGCTTATAGAATCCAACATTTCAGAGTGACAGACTGGTAAGTTATCAGGTGAAATCTCTCATAACCAGTTTGTTGACTAAAGCTAGACAGATTTAGACTTTCTAAAAAAAAGGCAACAGGGTATAATGGATAGAGAGTTAGCCTCTGAGTCATGGAGATCTGGATGCAAGGTCCATTTCTGGACAGACTAATGTGACCATGAGCAGTAAGTCATTTCATTTCTCTAAGCACTCATGGAATTCCCTAAGCACCATGTCAGTCTTCATGGATGGAAAGAGGTACCATATTTGAATTCTTCCTCCATTCTTGCCTCACTAGCTGCTTGCTTGGATATCTCCAAATGAGCATTCCATAGACATCTCAAACTCAACATGTCTGAAACAGAAGTAGTTATTTCCCCTCTAAAAGCTTGAATATCCTTAGTTCTTTGGAGGGTCCCTCTCCTTCCAGTTACCCAAGTTTGCAACCTTAAAATCATCCTTCACTCTTCCTTCTCCTTTTTCTTCTTCCTCCCAAATCTAATCAGTTACCAAATTTAGTGGGAATTAGAGAAATGATATATGCAAATGGTCATGTGCATAGGAATGGTGTAATAGGGTAGGCTGAAAGATTCAAGGGGGAGAGAGATCATTCTTTCAGTTGAGGAGTGGGGAGGGAAGGGAGAAGGTATGGTAGAAGAGGAATATATGACTTGGGCCTTGAAAGCAGAGAAGGATTTCAATGGATAATAGTAACAACAGCAACAAGCATAACAATAGTTAGCATTTATATGGCTCTATAAGCGCTTTACAAATGATACTCCATTTTATCTTCATAAAAACCCTGTAAGGTAGATTATTATTGTTCCCAATTTATAGATGAGGAAACAGAGGCAGGTGGGGACTTGCCCAGAGTAACATAACTAAAAATTATCTGATTTCAAATTTGAATTCAGGTTTTCCTACTTCCAAGACATCACCATCCACCTATTTATTGTACCACCTATTTGGAGGGCAGGGAGTCTGTTCCAGGCATTGGGAAAGGTCAAAGGCCATGTGCAAATATATAGAGGCAGTAGGGGGCAGTATGAGATCAATGATCTGTCCATATTCGTTGTAGCCAAATGAGAGTACCATGAGCTAAGTCTATTAAAGTAGGTTTGAGCCAGATTGTGGGAAGCAATGAATTCTATTTTAAGGAGCTGGTATTTTATTCACTATACAATGGGGAGTCACTAAAGGATTTGGAGCAAAGGAATGATATAATCACAATTAAAATTATTTTTATGTTAGCTCAAAGGATACATTAAAAAGGAGAGAAATTAGATGCAGGAAAAACAAGTATAATCATGAAGGCAGGAAATACCTGAATTAGAATGATTTTACTAAGTGGAAAGTAGGAGACAAAAGGAAGAAATATCTGAGATCAAATTCTCTCTACCTGGCTAGTGATTAAATGTTGGGGAATGGGGAAATAGGGGAAAGGAAGAATTAAGCAGGATTCAGAAGCTTTGAACATTGGTATGGGGAGAATAATAGTATCATTGAGAGAAGTAAACAAATTAAGAGAAAGGGCAGATTTTTAGAGAGTCTGTATATATATATATATATAGAGAGAGAGAGAGAGAGAGAGACTCACCTATATAGGGATTCATTTATATAGACTAACTCATTTATCTATAGAAGAGGTTCTTGGCACAGTGGCTAGAGAGCTGGACCCGAAGCCAGGAAGACCTGAGGTCAAATCCCACCTCAGACACTTACTAGCTCTATAACTTTGTGCATATCACTATTTGTTCCAATTTCCTCGACTATAAAATGGAATAATTATAGCACCTACCTCCCAGGGCTGTTGTGAGGGTTATACATCATATTTGTAAACTACTTAACATAGTACCTGGCACATAGTAGGTTCTATAGAAATGTTAGTTATTATTGGTCAATTTAGTGTCATGGAACCCTTTGGCATCCTGGTAAAGCATTTGGATACTTTCTTAAAATAATGTTTTTAAATGCATAAAATGAAATACATAGGATTACAAAGGAAATCAATTAGATTGAAATAAAAATTTAATTTTTTTTTTTACCTTCTAAGTTCATGGATCCCATAAAATCCATCCATGTGTTCCTAGAGTCACTGAGCCATAGGTTAAGAAACCCAAATCCATAGCTTCATGGCTACAAAACCACTTTCCTCACAGCTACTATATGGAGTACGTGGTGCAAATAATAAAATCTGATTTTACAAAGGTATAAAGCCATGGTTACAAGTTGAGCAGCCAAATTTTTACTGCTAGTGTCAGAGTAAGAATTTGAATCTGAAGCCTATTCCTTTTCCATTATGCCACGAGTTAGACATGTTGTTTTTTGAGGTATAGATATGACATACAGCAAGTTCTTTGAAGTAGTGATCTAAAGCTAAAGGGAGAGGTCAAAGCTGGAGATACATCAAAATCACCAGTCTAAATACATTGTGATAAATCAGGATGGTTGATAAATGGACTATATCAGGTAAAAAAAATCACATAATTTTAAAAGAGAAGGGAACTTTTTTATGGGAGTTGCAATAATTCCAGTCTCAATAACTTTAACATATTTTCTGACATTTGAATATCATTGAAATATCTCACTGATTTTTTTAGATGCCATTATTACCTTGATTGTAGGTAGTAGGATGGAAAACCACTCAGATATCTTAATCTTCTTAAATGTAAACTTCTCTACAGTTTGGTTATTTTTTATGGTCTCAAAATAGAAAAAGAGTATAATAAGATATTAATAGAATGTTCCATTTCTAAATGCCCCCTTTTGGTTGCTTGCATGATGGCTTGGAATATAAGTTATAATAATATCTTATGTAAGTCATATGTAGGAAGATTATCTGACATATATATGTAACAAATATGATAGATAGGTGATGAAAGAAAGAAAGAAAGAAAGAAAGAAAGAAAGAAAGAAAGAAAGAAAGAAAGAAAGAAAGAAAG
>NW_027186457.1:6500962-6505757 GCF_028583685.1 Petaurus breviceps papuanus | reverse complement strand
AAGAAAGAAAGAAAGAAAGAAAGAAAGAAAGAAAGAAAGAAAGAAAGGAAGGAAGGAAGGAAGGAAGGAAGGAAGGAAGGAAGGAAGAAAGAAAGAAAGAAAGAAAGAAAGAAAGAAAGAAAGAAAGAAAGAAAGAAAGAAAGAAAGAAAGAAAGAAAGAAGATAGGTGTAGGTAGAATTAGTAGATATGGTCTGGTCTGGTCCACTTTTTTTTATTTTTATTTATTTATTTTTTTTTTTTTGCTTTTTGGAGGGGAAAGGTAGGGCAATTGTGGTTAAGTGACTTGCCCAAGGTCACAGGCCAGTTTTTGTGTTAAGTGTCTGAGGTCAGATTTGAACTCAGGTCCTCCTGACTCCAGGGCTGATGCTCTATTCACTGTGCCACCTAGCTGCCCCTAGTCTGGTCCACTTTTGCAGAAAGTTGGAAGAGGGCCATGTATACAACACCAGGTGGGGAGTAGCAGGAAGAGTCCAGGACTATCAGAAGCTAGGTGATCTCTCCTATCTCCTAGAGAGGTATTCAACTTATCTCTAAATAGAACATTTAGGGGGTAAAAAGGGAAGCAACTTCCTTGATTTCTCTTCAAGGAGAGGATAGCCCTAACTTAAAATCACCAATTTAGTCCCTCACCACCAAATGCTAACTACACAAAAAAACACAAATAATTAACAGCAAGTAAACCTATTAATCCAAACAAAACAGAAAACAGAAATAAGAAAGTTCTACAAATTGGAATATATTAAAAAATACTCGAGTAAATAAAATTTCAGCTCAGACCAGGAGAGAGAATAACCTCACCCATGGAAAGCCCTTTCTTCATAAACTCTAAAGCTACAACTCCTTGAGGGCAAGGAAGATGGGACTACTCTCATACTTGTCTGTGGTTCTGAGGGCTCCAGTCCATCTTTTGAAAATCTCTTTCTCCATCAAAATCTCCTTTGAGATCTGTTTGTGCCTCTGAAGTCCCTCTGTGCAACAAATTGAAATAAGTCTCGTTTGCAGACAGGGTCATCTTCAGCATTCTCTCAGCCACTCAGGAGTCATAGCTACCTCTGTATAAGCAGCACCAGGCTGACCCCTTGCAAAACTTCCCCAGGCTTCACACTTGACATGAATGTAGCATTTTACATGGATTACTTCTACCACCCCACCCCCATATAGTGCCCTCTCCCACCTCCCCACAAAGTACTTAATTTGATTTACACAATAAATATTTTATATATGGAGGTAAAAGGGATTGTGATAATACCACCTACTGTGATGATTTGCAGGTAAAAACACAGGCATGGAAAGGTTAATTGACTTGTCCAAAGTCCGTGAGCTAGTAAATGGTGGACCTAGCACTAAAATCCTGATCTTCTGACTCCTGGTCCAGTGCTTGCCACCAGCTTTTCCTGCTGCCTTCATTCAATTATCTTGAAATGAAGCTACAATTCATCAAATGTAGCTTCTTAAAAACCAATTTAAAATATTACCCTTGCTCCTGAATTCTTTTGTTATTAACTATCTACATTGAAAGGCCAATGGCTTTCAGGGTATTTATTTTCTTTTGAATGAACTATAATAATGTTCATTTTCACACAGTTTTTTATCTCCTCAGTAGTGTTACTTATAGGATTAAGCAGGTTAAACTAATTATTTCATGTTAGTTTTAGAAACAGCTCAGAACTTGAGCACGCTCAGCATAAAATTTGTTTCATTTGAAAACAACAAAAGCCAAATAAAATATGTATACTATTTTTTTTAGCAATTTCCACTGTAGTTGGGTTTTTTTGCAGAGAGCCAATAATTGTACTTTAAAAGGAACTAGTCTTTGCCAATATCTGCATAAACGGATTCTCTACTCAATATCTGTATGATTTATGAGTATCCTGAAGGGTTTTTTTTTGTTTTAATTTTTTCTTTTCTTTTTCTTCTATTTTTTAAAAATAATTAATAGCTGCTAACATATTTAGGCAGAAAAAATCAGACTATTTTCCAGTTTTTAAATGGGTACATTTCCTCCTTTAAATTCTCCCTTCCTTTGGTTTATATGCTACTGTGCTTTCCTAATTCTCCCCTTACCTCATTTTTTTTCCCCATAAATAGCAGGGTGTCATAGAAAATACACTGAGGTAAATAAGAGTTATAAGAATTGGATTTTAGTCCTTTCTCTACCACCAATTAATTATGTGACTTTGGACAAGTTGATTGACCTCTCATACTCTGAATTTCTTCTCTTACAAATTGGAGATAATACCTCACCTTCCTGTCTCATAAGCAATATTATGAATATCAAATGAATTTTTTGTGTGTCATAATTGAGATTAATACGAACAACATTTTAGATGTTTAAAGGACTGTCTGCAGAAGCATTATTATCTGCATTTTAGAAATAAACTATACTTTTTTTTTTTCCCTTCCAATCCTCATCTCCACCAGCTACCTCTCTATAAATGACTCCCATATCAAGTGAAACTTCCTCACTCTCCCTAGTCTGCTTGGTCCAAATACCTATGTTATCCTTGTGTGTGTGTGTGTGTGTGTGTGTGTGTGTGTGCGCTTGTGTGCTTGTCTTCTTACATGAAAACATAGCTAACAATATAAGGAAGTAAATTAATTCTAAGAGAAATGGCATGAGGGCTGACATTGGAGTGAGGAAGATAGTGGGTCAAACCTTGCCTCAGGCACATACTGGCTGTGTGGTCACTGGCAAGTCATTAACCCTTTAGCACCCTTAGAAGGCTCAAGACAGTGATTCTTCAATTATCTTTACTCAATTTAGTGCAAGAAAACATAGCCTGATAGAGAAACTAGTGTGTTGGGGTGCACTCTTTGAGAAACTAAGATTTTAAATTACAAAAGAATTGAAGCTCTGCATCAAAGATGAACTTTTCAATACTGTGAATTTCCTACACAGTGAAATATAGGAGAGGAGAGAAAGCTAGACTCTGAGTCAGGAAGAGAGATTCAGATCATGCCTCGCCACTTACTGGTTATGTGACTGTGGAAAAGTCATATAATTCCTCTGAACCTTTATTTTCTCGCCTGTGTAATGGGGAGGTGCTTACAGTACCTTCAAGATTGCTTTGAGGCTCAAATGAGATAAATATGCAAAATTTTCTGCAAATTTTAAAAGAATATGTGTTTTCATACATATACTTGTATGTATGTATTATTATCATTAGTCTTACAACTTAGGGTGCTTTTATAAGAAAACCACCCATTATCCAGAATGGAAATACTGATGAATTTGAAGTAATAGGTCCAGACCAAGTAATAACTGGTCAACAAATGCATTCAGGTGGTGAATGCTATGAAAATTTTGGAGAGAGAAAGTATTTCTGGCTGGAGTGGTTAAGGGATATTTCATGGAGAGTTTAATATATTGATGCCTTTGATCATTTGGATAGAATGTAAACCCCTTGAGGGCAAAGACTGCTTTATTTTTATCAAAACCTAACAAAATATCTGCCATGTTTAGTAATTTAAGAAGACCTTAAAGATTAATAGGTTATTGATTACAAGCTTGCATCTGGCTCTCAGGTTCCTTATCTGTAAGATGAAGACTGGTTTGGATGGTGTTTAAGGTACCTCAGAACTCAAAATCTCTAATTGCATGTTTTCTTATAAGAGGGCCCCCTAAATTTGTTGAACAAACCATTTCTTGTCAGTAAATATATGTGACATGTATTGATTACTACTGGATAAGGTTTTATTTTTTTTAGTTATACTTGATTCTTTGTGACCCCACTTGGGGTTTTCTTGGCAAAGATACTAGAATGGTTTGCCATTTCCTTCTCCAGTTCATTTGGCAGATGAGGAAACTAAGGCAACAGGGATAAATTCAACTCTTTTTAACCCCATTTGAGGTTTTCTTGGCAGAGATACTGGAGTGGCTTGCCATTTCCTTCTCCAGCTCATTTGACACATGAGGAAACTGAGGCAAAGAGGATTAAGTGACTTGCCAAGGGGAACACAGCTAGTAAGTTTCTGATGCCAAATTTGAACTCAGGAAGAGGAGTCTTCCTGACTTCAGGCCTGGTACTCTATCAATGTGCCATTTGACTGTTTCTTACTGCCTCTGCTTACCAACAAAGTGACATGAGGTGTTTTATCAATTTTGAAAAATTAACATATTTTTTATTTAATATAATTGATGTGTGTATATATAATTCCTGTATAATCAAAGTAATTGTCTATTAAATTTGATAAAGAAATTACCAAACATTTGATTAAGGGAGAGAATGAGCATTTGTTAAGCACCTACTCTCTGCCAGGCACTATAAATATTATCTCAGTTGATGAGAAACATTATTTGTGGTTGAAAAGGACCTAGTCCAAACCAATCAGTTTAGCGATGAGGAAACTGGGGTCAAGGCACAGACAGGTTGAGTGACCTGGTATGTAGGTGAGTCCGGATTCAACCTTGCTTCCCCTCCAAAGGCGGTGTGGGATAATAGAAGGAACTTTGGAGTAGGAGTTGGGAGATGTAGGTTCTAGGCTTTGTCCTAGAGTTGGCCAACTTTACTGGAAAGAATACTGGATTCGTAATAAAAAGACATGGGTTTGAATTCTAACTCAGCCTTAAAGGAGTCATTTAATTTTTCTAATCTTCAGTTTCCTTATCTACAAAGAGAAAGGGGCATATCTGATCTTGTTGCAATGACTTCACTTTCTCATGATGCAAGGATCTCTGTCCCTGCTATATAATCTTAGGCAAGATCAGGTATTCTATTGTCCCTCCCTACAAAGGACAGCTCAAAGCCACACACACACACACACACACACACACACACACACACACACACACAC
>NW_027186457.1:6488546-6500952 GCF_028583685.1 Petaurus breviceps papuanus | reverse complement strand
ACACACACACACACACACACACACACACACACACACACACACACACAAGTCATGGGAACAACGCAGGAGAGTGGAGAATAATATCCTTATTGTCTGCCCCTAGGTTCTTTTGCCCCATAAGATTTAAAACATCTCACAGTGACTGGTGGAAAGGATGATATATGCAAATCCACATTTAAAAATTAACTGGAAATAAAGGGCACTTTCTAATCTTTTTTAAATCAGAGTCACTTAAGATAAAGATGTTGATCCTAGTAGGAGTAGTTTCAAAGACAAATTGCATATGCCTCCACTTACCTGACTGACTATTCTGCTTCCAAAAAAAGCTTGACTTCTGAAAGATAAGAATTCAGGACCTCATCAAATTTTTTCTCTACAGAGGAAGCTGCTGAGGTGGTGTTTTGGTTTGGTTTTTCTTTCTTTTCTCCCTTGCTACTCTGATAACTGGGTGTGCCTTCTTCAAACCAAAAGAAAGATGGCAACGCCCAGTCCTCCCGCTGGGCAGCGGTAGCTCCCCAGATAAGGACTCTAGTTGAAGCTCAGACTCTGGTAGCAGAGACAAGTTCCACAACCATTTTGGCAATGGATACACCCAACAGCAACTATCACCATGAAGTTATAGGGTACCTCACTGCAGAAGGGGCAAATCTAGAAATGACCACAAGGGCAGCTGGAGCGGAGCGAGTGGAAGCAACAGAGATATTGCCAAACATCAAGAGCCCAACTGCATTTGAGTCATGAGTAATCCCTCCACAAATGTGGGTACATGTTTAGGTGTGTTTCACCCATTATACCTATTCTCATTGTAGATGTGTGTATTTGAGAGAGTAGGCCCAAATTGGGGGAGAAGGGAACAGTCTGGAGGTGACTTGCTACTTAGCTCTCTTATTATGACACTATGTTAAATGCCTTCACTTTGGGCTTATGGTGGCCTCTAGCTAACCAGTAAAAAGCAAACCTATCAGTGGAGATTCAAAGCTGTAGTTTTGTGTGAATGTAGGTCCAGAGAAAACCTTGAACTGGGAGGCATGTGAGACCAGAGTGCCCCATGCACACTACAAAGCAAAAGGGCTGGATAAGGTTTTATTTACCCACGTTTACCGACACCTCTCATTCAGACCAGCACTCTACTTAGTTTCATCATATTAATGATGCTATTATTTTCTTGGTCTCTGACTGTTGAAAACTAAAATTTAACTGTGATTCTACCCCCCCTTCACTTTCCATATCTATTCAATCACTAATTTCTGCAAGTTCTTTCTCTATAATATCATTTGTATTAGTTCCTTTTTGTTTGTTTCCATAGCAACCACTCTGATTCAGGCTTTTTTAGCACTTCATAGTTTAACACTGCAGTTGCCTCCTAATTGTCTCTCTACTTTCCATCTCTTACCTTTTGAATATAATTATTGAAAAATATATTTGGGGGCGGCCAGGTAGCACAGCGAGTAAGAGCACCGGCTCCAGTGTTGAGAACACCTGGAGATCGAATCCCAGGCTCAGACACTTAGAACCCACCCAGTAACACCTGTCCGTGTAACCTTGAGCAAGTTACTTAACCCCAATTGCTTAGGGGCGGCCAGGTGGCTCAGCGAGTAAGAGCACCGGCTCCAGTGTCCGGATGACCTGGATCAAATCTGGTCTCAGATACTCAGCACCACACCCAGAGATAATAACTGGCCGTGTAACCTTGAGCAAGCTACTTAACCCCAATTGCTTTAAAAAAAAAAAAAAAAAATATATATATATATATATATATATATATATATATTTGACAAATCACAACCATACCTTCATTTGTGTTAGAAAGGACTTCCTTGGACATTGTTTAACAAAAATCTTACTTACCATGCCCCTGTCTTTAACACAAACTGGCTCCTTTCACCTATTAAATTGAATCTCAACTCCCCAGAATAATTCAGGTTGCTATATAAAGTTCTCCTGCCCCTTGTCATTTTTCCAACCTTATGTTTCATGAAAAAGCAATACAGTCCCTCCTTCTAGACAATCTCTTCATTTATTCTGGATGTTTTCCCATCCTTAAAAGACTTTGCCACCCTTCTTCCAATCCACTGGCGTCTCAAATTCAACATGTCCAAAACAAAACTCATTATCTTTCTCCTCAGACCCTCCCATATTCCAGACTTTCCTATTATTAAGGTACTGCCATCCTCCCAGGAACACAAAGTATCTGTCCTTTCCCCACCCCTTCCTTCCCTCTCCAACTCCTTCAAGACTCAACTTAAAACACACCTTCTGCAGGAGGTCTTTCCCACTCTATCCAGCCCCCAAGAGCTTCAACTCTCACTTCCATATTATTCTTTAAACACTTTTATTTGTAGCATATAGAGTATAATTTTTTTGTGCACAGGTCTCTGAGAAAAGGTTGAAAGTACTATGTGAGTCCACATTTACTCAAAACTATAATGAACATAAGTAGTAATCATTGTTGGAGGTCCACAATGTATGTTGCCAAGGAGTACGTGTGTACATATAGGGAATCACTAGGGAGTGTATGTGGAGGGGCAAACCCACTCAGAATGCATGGATCTAGGGCCCACGTTTAGAGGACACCCATGTAGGAAATGCGTGCTGCCAAGATACACATACATACTTAGGCAGCACAGGTCACCAACATACCCACATGAAGGGGCAACCCCTGCCTCCAATGCTACATGCATTGTGGGCCTGCTTCCTGCTGGACACTGTGTTGCCGGAATGCCGTGCTGGGTGTGGCACCTCCAGTACTCCCCTAAGGCTATCGCATCTCTCCTGCTTGTCAGCTGTTTTTGCTGAGCTTTAGATGGAGTCTTCAGCTGAAGTGTTATCTTTTTCTCAAGAGAAGAATGAGTCTTGGTCATTTTTCATTTAGCTTAGGCTCTTTTAGAAAGGTAGGCTTTTCCTATGCCCAGTCATAAGGCTAGGGAAAAGTGGCTTTCTCTCTAAAAGGAAAATGAGGCCTTTGTGGTAGGACGGGCTCCCCTTCTTCAGCAAAGAGGCACATTTAAGAAAAAAAATTCTAATGTTCCTAACTGACTTAAAGGTTCTGCTTAGGACATTTTTTTGTTTACTTTACTACATTGGAGCATAGCTAGAAATAAACCATTGACCTGCCATATACTTCTCTGTTTCCCTTCATTTGAAAAATATGCAAAGATTTGGCTAAGCTTTAGATGGGAAAAATGTGTTGACTTTTCTAAAAGGCCTTCCTTTTTAATTTATGTAGCATGATACATAGAACCAAGAGTGGATTTGTGGAAACCCTTATAACCTGAAAGAAGAAAACTTGCTCATACAGACTGAGCACAGAATGAGCCTGTTAATGCACACCATGTACAGGAGAATTCAACACCACTGCCCTTCTGAAGAAAGAGTCATGGAAATGAAATTGACCTGTGATTTTCCTTTTTTCTTGTTAAAGGCTTCTGACTCTTAGTAAAATATTCATTATTCAGTCTTCATTGAGAACAAAGGTCTTCTGTTTCATGTTAAGTTTTTAAAAGGTCTGAAGAAGAAATATTTGATATTTCTACCTGTGAATGAATGGACTAATTATATAAATGTCTCCTATGTATAGCAAGTGAATATATGCTTTTAATACAGTGTACATATGTATTTGTTTGCATGTACGCATATATGTGCGTGCATATACACATACATGTATGTGTATACATATACATATGACATATGTATGACACAAAGAATAGGTTGAATAGGACAGCCAGGTGGCACTATGGATAGAGTGCCAGCCCTGGAATCAGGAAGATTCATCTTCCTGAGTCCAAATCTGGCCTCGGACACTCACTAGCTGTGTGACCTTGGGCAAGTCAGTCAACCCTGTTTGCCTCAGTTTCCTCATCTGTAAAATGAGCTGCAGAAGGAAATGGCAAACCACTCCAGCCTGTCTGCCAAGAAAAACCCCAAATGGGATGATGAAGAGTAAGACAAATGAAACAGATGAACAACAAATAGGTGGATAGAGATTCAAAAAAATTGTTTTGGTTCAAGATCTATGGTCCCATTTCTGTGGGTAATTCTCAGGGTCAAAACTCCTTCCACCAATGCATATCAGCAACTTACTCATAGAAGTTATAATCTTAGAAAGTTGCTTGGGTACTAAGACAACTTGTCAATGATTGCATCATTGATGTGGGGAGTGGGGAGGGGCTTCTTGACTCTAAAACCAACTCCCTCTCTTGCTATACCATGGCCATGCTGCCTCTTTAACTCAGTATGAATTTGAGTTACTTAAAATAAAAATATCATCCCACTTTTATCAATGAAATTTTTAGACATATAAAATGCCAAAGTTAATGCTACGGGCTACTAGAAAGTACCTGAACAAGTTCCAAGAGCCCAGAATTCTAGTCTCATCCCTCTTACCACCTGGGCAACTTATTCCATTGTCATTTTTTTATCTTCTAATGAGAAGAGTTAAACTTGTTATTGTGGAAATAAAATGATAAAAGGTATATATGTGAAATCACTTTGAAAACAACAACAAAAAGGGACTGGAAATGTGAATCCTAGGATCATAGACTAACATAGTGTCAGCCTCACAGGAAACGAAGACTCAGGAAAGAAAATAACTTACCCAGGTCACACAGATATTAAGGTAGCTGACAACAGCATCATAAGATGTTGCTGACTGTAGTTACTTAAAAGCTGTTTTCCATCACAGCAATATCCTGTTCTATGCAAATGTACTATTACTCCATACAATGAGAGTGCAGATCTGCCAGATGCCAAAAATTAAGATCACTAAATAGTTTATCATTATTGTTTGTTTGTAGTTTGGGAGGTGTATGTGTATTTTTTGGCAGTAGAGGGGAGTATGATTAATAATTAGTAATATCATGTGGCTGTAGGTCCACAATAATACTCATTGTTTGGCATTAAGATTTCTTAACAATATAGTTCCAACTTATTTGGCCAATTTGATTCCATGTCTATTTCCCCCACATGTTATATGCTCCAGTCAAATTAGAATCCTTTCTATTCCCACTTCAAGACTTTCCATCTCCTCAGAGGGTTTTAACCTTGGATCTATGAACTTTTATTTTTAATATTTCAGTTACCACATGCCAATATCATTGGTTTCTTTCATAATCCTATATATTTTATTTAATGTATTTGGAAACTTTATTCTGAAAAGGGCTCTTTATCTTTCATCAGACCGACCAAAGGGACAATGATTCAAAAAGTTAATAACCTCTGATCCTCACTGCATCCTTCATATAAACTGTCCTCTTCAGAGGCACTGTTCCTTCCTTGCCTTTAAAATACTTAGCTGCCTTAAATTCTCAGCTGAAGGGTGACCTTTCTATGAGGGCTTTCTTCATCCCCTCTTGTCTTAATCTCCCCCTCCCCAAACTACTTTGTGTGTATACTTTTATTAACTTATCTGTGAACCTATTGTTTTCCTCTAGTGGAACATAAGCTCCTTGAAGGCAAGACTGACTCATTTTTTTTTTTTTGGTATCTCCAGCCTATAGCAAGAGATCTAGCACCTAGTAGACTATTACTAGTTTGTTGGATTGAATTAAACTGAATAGAATTGAAGTGAACTCTCTGGAGTGATCTTTTCGGTTTATCTGCTAACTTTTACACACCACTTTAAAGAAGGCTTCCATAGTACAGTATAGTCCTGGCTGTAATAAGAGTTCACATTTGTACTGCATATGTCTATATACACATATACATATATATATATATATATACACATACATATATATATAAACATAAAATGGGTATAATTATATTTTGACCCCTTCACAGGGTTACTGTGAAGATCAAATAAGATCTTATTTATAATTTTTATAAATATGTAAAAATTATGTATATTTAAATTTTATATAACATTTCTATATAAAATTATATGTGTGTATATGTATATATGATCTTATTTGATTCTCACAATAACTCTGTGAAGTAAATTGTCAAAATATAATTAGACCCATCTTACAGAGAAGGTAAGTGACTTGGTCAAGGTTATATATTTATGAATATATATATATATACATATATATATATAAAATCTTATTTGATCCTCATTGATAACTCTGTGAAGTAAATTGTCAAAATGCAATTATATCCATTTTACGCATAAGCTAAATGACTTGTTTGAGGTTACATGGCTGTTCAGGAGCAGACCAAGGTCTCCAACCACTATTCTCTGACTCCAAATCCAAATATTTCTACATTCAGCTGCTCTTCATTTTACACAAACACCAAGGAATAATGAATGTAAATTACCCGCCCATACTAGGGGAGAGCATATCGCCATCTTTAGCCTTATCACTTAAGAATGAATACAGAATTGGATTCCTGAAATACCTACACCTATTTTAGAGCTCTTGAGATCCATGACTTGGCCTTGTCTCTTCAACTGTAGCAAATTACTGATTGGGAGTTGTAGAAAATTCAATCATCTTCATAACATAACTGAAAAGAACTAGATTTGGATTCCATGGACACAAATTTTAATCTCTTCTCTGTCATTAATATCCGTGTTCTAGAACAAGATATTTAACCTCTCTAGACCTGTTTCATTATCTATAAGGGGGGGAAAAGGGGGTTGAACTGGAAGACCTTTAAATCTATGATTATATGAATTAGATTATAACCCCTCTGAAAAGAAAAATGGTGATATAATATATTTGAGAAAAGTTTCCTCCTCTGTAAAATGGAGATAATAACAGTACCTAGCTCACAGAGTTCTTAAGATCAAATGAGTTAATGCATGCAAAGCAATCTACATGCTCGTGGCAAACCTTGAGTTGCTACATAAATGTCAGTTATTATTATTGATATTTGTTGCTATTGATCATTTGCAAATTATCTGGAAATCAGAGATCAGATAACTTAGAAGGTCCCAAAATTTGAAATTTAAAATTTCACAGAGCACCCAGCTATGTGCAAACTTGGAAGATCCAAAAGTTTGAAATGTAGAATTTTACAGAACCCCCAGCTATGGTGCAAAGTATACCCCAAAGTTTCTCTGACCTCCAAGAAATATTAAATGAAAACACTCTATCTCCAGCAGTTCTGTGCAGGAAGTGAGGCAGAGAAATCAATTTTGATCCACTCATCCATTCATTTAACAATGGTACAATGATCCTAATGGAATGGATCACCATTTTTTTAAATGCTAACAATAGTGGATTTAAGTAACTCATATAATCAGTGTGACTAATATGTGAAGTGGCATAAAACATATCCTCAAGGACATGTATGAAAGGCAAAAGGAATGAGCTGATCACATAATGAGAATGAAGGATGAGAGAGAAGGACAAACCAAGGGCTGCAGTGGTAGTTATGAAATATGAAAAGAACTAAAGCATTGAATGGCTCCACAGTGGTGTATTTATGGTAAGATACAGATGACATTGTTGGACAGTATCAAAAGTTATAGATGGGTTTGACATCTACAGGGGTAGAAAGAACACATGACGTGATCATGGATTCATACCATAGTGCCCAATGGAACATCCTTCAGAAATAGGACATTGAAGGTCATTGAGATACCAACCTTTCTATACTTTTCTATTTGAAGGGTCTTATAATTCTGCCACTTAGCTATTTGTCATTGTGTGAAAAATGCCTGTATAAATTCTTTTTTTTCTTTTCTTTCTTAGAGACTCCTTTGTTCCATGTTTCATAGGGTAATTATTGAAACCTTTCTTTTCTCTCCCTTTGATACTGCAGAATAACAGACTAAGAAAATATGCCTTTGAATTGAAAATGAATGACCTGACATATTTTGTGCTGGCGGCTGAAACAGAGCTGGATATGGATGAATGGATTCACACTCTCAACAAAATCCTCCAAATAAATCCTGAGGGGCCTCTTCAGGAAAGGAAGAGTGCAGACCTCACAGATCTCAGGCTGGGTGAGAAACAGAAGAAATGTACATTTCTTCTGATACTGAAAGGAGACTCCTTAGTTGGGATCAGTTAGGTCATTTAAACTGCCACCAGCTCAAATAGCTTTCTTCCTCTAACCCATCCATCCCAAAGGTATCCATTTCCATAGACCATCCCCCAGATCCTTAATGGTGGTGACTGTAAATGAGCATTTTTTTCCAGCTGATTGACAACAGTTTGAGGTAATATTTCAACAGAAGTTGTTGGGAGTCACCTATCAGGAACTGCAAATATTATTTCTGAAACCAGTGAATGGATCATGACATTTCTCAGAAGATACATCACATTTTATGGCCTGATATTAGAATCAAGTGATAGAAATCCCTCAGGTTGACTTTTTTAAGGCTGTGATAATGTAAATATTCATAAATTCATAAATGGCTAGCAGCACAGCGGATAGAGCACTGGTTGTAGAGACAAGAAAAACAGTCCAAATCTGAACTCAGAATCTTGCTAGCTATGTGATGCTAGGCAAGTCACTTAACCTCTCACTGCCTCAAATGCCTCATCTGCAAAATAAGAATACTAATAGCATCTACCGGCAGGTTTGTTGTGAAGATTAAATGAGATATTTTTAAAAGATTTTGCAAAATTTAAAGCATTACATAAATGCTAGTGACTATTATTGTTAATCTAGGGCAGCTCGGTGGTGCAGTGGATAGAGTACTGGGCTTGGAGTCAGAAAGACCTGAGTTCAAATCCAGCCTCAGATACTTATTAGCTGAGTGACCTTGGTCAAGTCACTTAACCCTGTTAGCCTCGGTTTCCTCATCTGTTAAATGAGCTGGAGAAGCAAATAGCAAACCACTCCAGTATCTTAGCCAAGAAAACCCCAAATGAGGTCATAAAGAGTCCAACTCAACTGAATATGTTTAATGAAAATGAATCCTCTAGTTAGCCAAATCTGTTTTCTCTTGGTACTCTCCTATTGGGTCAGCTGCTCCTCAGCCTCCTTTGCTTGTTCATGTACATACTTTGCCCAAGGGTGTCCCCCAAGCTTCTTTACCAGGTCTTCTTTTCCTTTTGCCTTATACTATCTCACTTGGTGATCTCAAGGATTCTTCCCTACACAGATGATTCCAGACACACCTGGTCTTAGTCTCTCATCTCTACTACAGTTACATCTCACCAGCTGCCTTTAGGGATATTTCCAGCTGGATGTCCTATGTGTATCTCAAACTCAACACATCCAAATCAGAACTAATTCTCTTTTCTGCAAACTCTCTAATACCTCAAACATCCCTATTTCTGTCAAAGGCACTACCATCCTGCCCATTTCCAAGATCACATCACATTACATACATCATATTCTCTACCTATCATTCTCAGTCACCACATATATCTTATTGTTTCTACCTTCCCAATATGGGCCCTTCCATCCACTCACAAAGCCAATGCTCTTGTTCAGACCTTTATCACCTCATTGCTTGGACTATTATAATAGCCTTATAATTGGTCTCTTCTAATTGCCTCATGTGAGAGGAGGGGCAAGGAGAAAGAAAGGACAGGGGAATAACCATTTAAGTAGCACATTGTAGGTTCCAGACACTTTTAACAAATATTACCTCATTTGATCTTCACAAACTCCCTGTGAGGAGTTTGCTATTATTATCCCTATTTTACAGTTGAGGAAATTGAAACAAAGAAAGGTTAAGTGACTTGTACAACATCACACAGTTTATAAGTGTCTGAGGTAGGATTTGAACTCAGGTCTTCCTGATTCCTAGTCTCATACTCTGTATCCATTATGACACCTAGAAGTCTGATAGAGGAGAGAAGAGAACTTCAGATAGAAATAGGTTAAACTCATTTGTACCTCTTGTTTGAATGAAAAAAGGAAATCTTAGACCCAAAGAACCTACTTCTCTCCTCCTTTCCTCCTTTCTCATACACAGATGTTCCATACTGCTTCTGCTCCTTTTCTGACATAGCCAAGGCTGAAAAGGAAAGGGAAAGAGACTATTTTGTTGACAGTGTCAACATAAGGTGTCCAAACAGCTAGAGAGCCCTAGTTTCAAACAGGGACAGTGCCCAGATCTAAACTAAAAATTCAGACTATAAGGGGAATAGATTTGATAATCACATTGAAACACAAAGGTCTCTGATAGCCTGTCTTGCTCTGTAGGATCAGTGCTATTGGAGGGCGACCCCTGTGATAACTCTGAAGGAGGATAAATCTAAGTCTTGGGGTCAAGTACAAAGTCAGAAGATCCAACAAAAGGCAGCCTGGGAGATGAGAATGATAGAATCGTAGGTCTAGGGCTGGAAGCAACCCCAGTGGGCAGCGACTCCAAGATCTTCATTGTACATACACATAAGGGGACATAGGCCCATAGGTTGTGATGTAGTAAGGGGGAAGAGGTGAGAAACAATAAATTCTAATTAATACAAAGCAGAGTCTGAGTCCAAATAAGTGTACCAAATCTGCAATTCTAACCTGGATGATGTGTACTTTAGTGCTAACGTTAATGATTGGCTTTGTTGATGAGCTAAATGCTCTCAGAAAAACCTGGAAAGACTTACATGAACTGATGCAAAGCGAAAAGAGTAGAACCAGGAGGACATTGTACAGAGTAACAGCAAGATTTTTGGATAATTAGCTGTAGATGACTTAGCTTTTCTCAACAATACAGTGATCCAAGACAACTCTGAAGGACTTATGATGGAAAAATGCTATCCATCCCCAGAAAAAGAATGGTAGTATCTGAATATAGATCAAAGCATACCTTTTTACTTTATCTTTCTTGAGTTGTTGGGGTTTTTTGGTCTGTTTTCTTTTACAATATGACTAATACAGAAATGTGTTTTTCATGGCTACACATGTATAACCTATATCAAATTGCTTGTTCTCAGTGAGAGGGGTAGGGAGAAAGGGAGGGAGAGAATTTAGAACTCAAAATTTTAAAAACAAATGTTGTTTTTACTTGTAATTGGGGGGGGATACTAAATAAATCATTTTTAAGTGATTTGGCTTTCTTATGTATACTTTCAAGATTCTCTGGAAAATCCTATGACTTGTGAATGCACATCAGAGGAAACAGATTCTTCAGAGAACAACTTGCATCCAGAATTCACAAAAGTAATTAACTGAGGGTATGGGGCAGAGGAAGGGATAATAATTATGCCCAGAAGAGTTTTTAGTCATGTTTGCTCCTATATGTAAACTCAGGAAATTGATTTTACTTCTCTCTCTCCATCTTTAAAATGGGTAGTTCAAGTTGGTTGGTCTTCAAGGTTGCTTCAAGATTCAACTTTCTATGGTTCTATAAAAGATCTTTAACCTTTAGCATAATATTTATATGGAGATACTTCCCCCCTCCAAAAAGTTCCAGTATTCCAAAGTTCATATCACCAACTGGACATGCCCAAGTTAAAAAATGGAAACAAAAGTTTTCCAAAATTTGACCCAAGAATGGAAGCAGGGATGTCAGTGGGGGAATAACTTCTTGTGAGGGACAAGGGGAAAGGAACAGGTTGGGAGAAGGTCACAGGTATCTGAATGACTTCACAAATGTTTGTTTGCTTTTTTCACAGTACCTCACAGAAACAGAAGAAACTGTTAAAATGTCTCGAAACATGGAGAGGCTAAATCTGTTCTCCCTGGATCCAGACATAGACGTAAGTTAGACTTTACTGTACTTAACAAATGTGAATCAGGACGGCCAGGTGTCTCAGTGAGTAAGAGTGCCGGCCCCAGAGTCGGAAGACTGGGGATCAGTTCCGGCCTCAGATTCTCAGCACCCACACAAAATAACTGGTCGTGTAACCTTGAGCAAGTTACTTAACCCCAATTGCTTAAAAAAAAAATGTGAATCTATAAAATCAGAGATTATCATTTAGATTGAGAATGTAGAAGTATATGAGAGATGGGTCAATTTTTTAAATTCTTTTTTTTGTTGTTGTTAAGGCCTTAAAACTTCAGAAAAAGGATCTTTTGGAAACAGAATCCATGATAAGGCCATTTGAAGAAAAGGCAGCCAAGAGATTTATGACTGTTTGTAAATCTCTCAACCTAAATCTTCAGGGATGTGTCACTGAGAATGAAAATGATCCATTGACTAATGTAAGTTGGTATGGTTTATTTCATCTATTGATTTGTCAAGAGTACCCTGAATTGGCCTCCCTAACTCCAGACATAATCATGATTGGCTGATACCCTGTTGTTCTTGGTTATTGTGCTTCTTCTCAGGATGGCCTTAATAACCTCAAGAGTTTCTAGACCCCCACACTGTGAAATAGCAGCTAGCAAATCCCTACACATAATCTCTAGCCAGAAAAATATTCCTCAGTGCTCCAACATAACGCATCAAAGGAAAAGGTGTGTTTCTAACTGTTTCTAGTTATTTCAGCACATACCCTCTGCTTTCAGATTCAGAGATTCTCTCTCTGAGTGGAACTCTCTTATTTATATTCTGATATTGGGTGGATATACGAGAGAGAGAGAGAGAGAGAGAGAGAGAGAGAGAGAGAGAGAGAGAGAG
>NW_027186457.1:6487286-6488536 GCF_028583685.1 Petaurus breviceps papuanus | reverse complement strand
GAGAGAGAGAGAGAGAGAGAGAGAGAGAGAGAGAGAGAGAGAGAGAGTAAGATTGAAGGCAAAAGAAAAAGGGAGTGACAAGGATGAGATGGATGGATGGATGGTATCATGCAACAATGACTAGGAACTTGAATAGACTTTGAGAGATGGTGGAGGAGAGAAGGGTCTGGCATGCTATATGGTCCATGGGGTTATGAAGAGCCAGACACGACTGAATGACTGAGCCGCAGTCATTGTGTGTGTGACTACGTGTATGTATATACACAGTGTATAGGTATGTGTGCATGAAGTAGCCCGTATGTGGGTTATATTGGGAGGAAGTTACCACTAGTTACTGATTTCTAATTAGTAGAAAGGGAAAGAAAAAATATCTTCTCTTCCACACAGTGAACACTAGTTGACACTAGCATTTTCTAAAAATTGTGTGGCTACAAAAGTAAGTGATTGATTACTTACCCATTAATGATCCCTCTGGATAGATTGTGATTTCTAATATAATTCTTTGTAATACACAGTGTACAGTGATGGACTTAGTCTGAAAGATTTGGATTCAAGTACATCTTACTAGCTATAGGAATATTTGGTAACTTTGAGGGGACCTCAGGAAAATGTCTACATCAGGGGTGGGGAACCTGCAGCCTCAAGGCCACCTGTGACCCTCTAGGTCCTCAAGTGCAGCACTTTGCCTGAATACAAACTTCACAGAACAAATTCACTCAATAAAAAGATTTGTTCAGTAAAACTTGGACTCATTCAAAAGGCCACACCCAGGGATCTAGAAGGCCACATGTGGCTTCAAGGCCACAGGTTCTCCAACCCTGGCCTAGGGCTTGTCTACTAAGACCTTAATTGATGATGTGCTGTCTAAATTAGAGGTAGTCCCCACACTGGCAGTTCCTGACACTGATTAAATGACAGATTGTCTGCCATTTTAAATAAAAACCCCATCTAATAGCTATTTTCCTCTTCTCTTCCACACCTCCCTGCTTAAAAAAAATCAGCATCTTTTAATCAAATAGACACTTTTAATCATATTATTCTTTTTGAAGCCTGAATTGAACTACTTTTGTTGATGGGCTAATTTTTGCTTTGGAAGGAACCTCTTGGATTTAATTTTATTTTCAGTTAACAAAAATCTGTTTTCTCTTTCTTCCATCTTCCTGACCCCAATTTTGAAAGAAAGAGAGAGAAAGGAAAGGAGGAAGGGAGGGAGGGAGGAAGGAAGGAAGGAAGGAAGGAAGGAAGGAAGG
>NW_027186457.1:6438347-6485847 GCF_028583685.1 Petaurus breviceps papuanus | reverse complement strand
AGGCAACAATTACATGAGATGAAAGCATTAAGCAATCTTTTCTTTTCCTTGGCATTACATGTATATGTGAATTCCTGTCTCAGTTTTTGCTCACATAGTTTTCTATATTAGTGAGCCATTGCCAGGCTATATCCCCAGTCCAAACTATTTCTTTTTTTTTTAATGCTTTATTAACTTCTGATTTACATCATCAGTTTCCGCCAGATTTTGAGTTACAAATTTTCCCCCCAGTTCTCCCCCATGCACCTCCCCAAAATAGCAGTCCCACAGGATATTCCCTCCTCCAATCTGCTCTCTCCCACATTTTCCCCCATACCCCTTTCCACTTTTCCAGTGGATCTCTATGCCTCAGTGCCTATTCCCAATTACATGTAAGATGGTATAATAATAGTATATATACCCACACACACATATATACATATATATATTTACATATTTGAATATTTGATTTCAAAACTTTCAATTCCAGATTCATTCCCCTCCTTCCCCGTCACCCACCCCTACTGGGAAGATACGCAGTTTAGTATAGGTTGAACATGTGTTGCTAATGCAAAACAATAACATACCATAGTAGATATGTTATAAAAGACTGACTACACTTCCCTCCCTCCCATCCCACTTCCCACCCACTCTACTCTCCACTTTGATCCCATCTATTTTCAAAAGTGAGTACTTCCAACCTCCCTCCCCGCCAGCCTACCCTCCCTTCTATCATCCCCCCTCTCATCCCCTTCCCCCCCCCCCTGTTCTCCTGGAGGGTGAGATACCCTATTTAGTGTGTATTTCACTCCCTCCTCAAGCCAAATTCAATGGGAATAAGGTTGACCCATTCCCTTTTGCCTTCCTATTCTTCCCCTCCATTGTAACCATTTTCCCTTGCCTCTTCTGTATGAGATAGTTTACCCCAATCTGTCTCTCCCCATCTCCTCTCATTATATTCCTCTCACCTCTTAATTTCACCTTTTAAGTATCATTCCTTCCTGTTAAATTGGACCTGTGCCCTCTTATCTATGTATACCTGTAAACATATATACACACATTCACATATGTATTCATATGCCCATATACCCTCATATATAGACAAATATATATATATATATTTCTAATCCCTTCAACTACTGAGAAAAGTTTCGTAAGTTACAATTATTGTTTTTTTTTTCCATGTAGGAATGTTAATAGTTCAACTCTGATAAGTTCCTTATGATTTCTTTTCCCTGTTTACCTTCTCATGCTCCTCTTGCTTCTTGTATCTGAATGTCAAATTTTCTATTCAACTCTGGTTTTTTCAGCAAGAATGCTTGAAAGTCCTCTATTCCACTGAATGACCATATTTTCCCCTGAAACATGATACTCAGTTTTGCTAGGTAGGTGACTCTTGGTTTTAATCCCAGCTCCTTTGCCCTCCAGAATATCATATTCCAAGCCCTTCGATCCCTCAGTGTAGAAGCTGCCAGATCCTGGGTTATTCTGATTGTGTTTCCACAATATTCAAATTGTTTCTTCCTGGCTGCTTGTAATATTCTCTCCTTAATCTGGGAATTCTGGAACCTGGCTATAATATTCCTAGGAGTTTTCTTTTTGGGATCTTTTTCAGGAGGTGATTGGTGGATTCTTTCAACCTCTATTTTGCCCTCTGGTACTAAAACATCAGGGCAGTTTTCTTTGAGAACTTCCTGGAGGATGATTTCTAGGTTCTTACTTTGGTCATGGCTTTCAGGCAGTCCAATAATTTTCAAATGATCTCTCCTGGATCTATTTTCCAGATCAGTGGTTTTTCCCATGAGATATTTCACATTGCCTTCTATTCTTTCATTTGTTTGGATCTGTTTAACAGCATCTTGATTTCTCATAAAGTCATTAGCTTCCATTTGCTCCAATCTAATTCTGAAGCAATGATTCTCCTCACTGAGTTTTTGAGATTCTTTTTCCATCAGGCAAATTTGGCTTTTTAAGGCATTCTTCTCCTCATTGCCTTTTTGGGCCTCCTTTGCCATTTGAGTAAGTCTGTTTTTTAAGGTATTATTTTCCTCAGTCAGGCTGTTGACTCTCATTTCATAATTTTCTTGCATTGTTCTCATTTCTCTTCCCAATTTTTCCTCCACTTCTCTTAATTTGGTTTTCAAAATCTTTCTTAAGGTCCTCTATGGCCTGTAACCAGCTTGTATTTTCTTTTGAAGCTTTTGGTGCAGGAGTTCTGACTTCACTGTTTTCCTCCTGTTCCATGCTTTGCTCCTTTTTGTCCCCAAAATAGGAGTATTGTTGGAATCTTCTGTCTGCTTTGTTTCCTTTGCCTGCTCATTTTGCCACTCAATTACTTGACTTATGGGCTTTTTGCCACAGTAATACTCTGCCATCAGGCAGGGGAGCTTTCGTCCCAAATGCTGGGGTTTTCTCAGCTGCGGGAGGTATTAGATGGGTGCCCTATCTGAGGTCTCCACATGCTCTGGCAAGCTGGACACACACCCCAGAACCTCCACCCTAGACTGCAATCCAGATCCAAGCAGGTTAAAGCAAGAGCGATTACCCCTCAGACTGGTGCTTGGTCCCCCTACACTCTGCAGGCCAAGTGCTGAAGCTGCCATGTGGCACTGGCTGGCTGTGCCGGTGTCTCAGTGGCTTTTCGCCCCGGGGGTAAAAGCCACGCACTCCCACTTACTGCACTTACTGGTCCCAAAGTCCAGACTGTACTGACCTCTCACTTTGTCCTTTGTGTCTATGTGTTGATAAATCTGGAAACTGCCACAGCTGCTGCTGATCTGGAGTCCCTCTGGCGCGGCTGATCAGACCTGCCCTGGGGCTAAAGCCTCGTTGCAGGGTTGGGCTCGGCTCCCAGAACACTGTACTGGATTCCTGCCGGCCTGCTGGGCTGTCCTCAGCGGGAGGTTAGCTTCTCTGTGTCATTTTGTGGGTTCTGCAGCTCCAAAGTTTGTTTAGAGTTCCCTTTTTACATGGATTGGGGAGGGTGGAAGCCAGAGCTGCGGGAAGGTCGTGCTTCTACCCAAACTATTTCTTAAATGACATCGGTGATGTATAAAATTTTATCTTGGGATAGTCATGTATGCTTAAAAATAAATAAGATATTGATAAGATATTGGATAGATGGACAGAGAGGTAGATATAGAGACAATTTAGATATATAGATGATAGAGATAGAAACAATATTAGATAGAGAGATATTATAGAAATTAGATGCAGACATAGGCATAAAAACAAGTATAGATGTAGACACAGATGTACATATAAACTTAGTCATAGACAGGGCATTTAGGTGACTCAGTGGATAGAGTGCCAGGCCTGGAATTATAAAGACTTATCTTTTGAGTTCAAATCTGACCTCAGACACCTAATAGCTAGGTGACCTTAGACAATAATTTAACCCTGTTTGCCCCAGTTTCCTCATTGGTAAAATGAGCTGGAGAAGGAAATGGCAAACTATTCCAGTATCTTTGCCAAGAAAACCCCAAATGAAAAAGAGTCAGACACAACTAAAAACTACTGAACAACAACAGATATATATACGCATATACATC
Organism: Petaurus breviceps papuanus; assembly: GCF_028583685.1. Taxonomy (NCBI): domain Eukaryota; kingdom Metazoa; phylum Chordata; class Mammalia; order Diprotodontia; family Petauridae; genus Petaurus; species Petaurus breviceps. The sequence goes on along the minus strand of NW_027186457.1, from coordinate 6,482,317 downwards.
TGGACTTGGAGTCAAGAAAACCTGTCTCAGTTATTACTCACTTAGTTTTTTACATTAGTGAGCCTTTACCAGGATATATCCTCAGTGCAAGATATTTCTTAAATGAGATTACTTTGGTAATAAATGTATAAATAATACATTTATTTTATTATACAAATAAATGTATAAAATTTTTATCTTGGGAAAGTTTGAATCCCACCTTAGAACATTTACTGTCTATATAACCATGGTCAAGTCACTTAATTTTTCCTCAATTTAATCAAATATAAAAAGAATAACAGCATTTGCACAACAGGGCTATTATCAGGGCTAAAGAAGATGTATGTAAAGATCCCCAGGGTGTATCAGAGACAGGATTTGAATCCAGTCCTTCTGAATCTGAGACCATCTCATTATACGTTATGCCATGTTGCTTCTTTTCAGTGAATATCTTGAATGTTAGTTGTACTTCTGCCGCTTATCTCCTGTGTGACATTAGCCAAAACATTTAATGTCACTAGTCCAAAGTTCTTCATTTCAGGGCAGCTAGGTAGTGCAGTGAATAGAGAGCACTTACCCTGGAGTCAGGAGGACCTGAGTTCAAATCCAGCCTCAGACACTTAACATTTACTAACTGTGTGACCTTGGGTAAGTCACTTAACCCTAATTGCCCTGCCTTCCCCTCTCCGAAAAGCAAAACAAAAACAAAAAACAACAAATTTAGTCATTTGTCAAATTAGAGAACTGGACTACATGGCCTCTCAAATCCATTCCAGTCAGTTCTCAATCTCTGGTTCTCGTGTAACCTGTATATAATTCTGGTCATAAGGTTACAGGTTATAAGTCCTATTTCCCACCCCTATCATAAGTGAACCGTTTCACATTAGGCTTTACCTATATGAACTACAAGTATATTTATTTCAGGGAAAAGGATTTTACCCCATAGACTATCACATTTTAGGCAAGAGTAAAATCTCTTGGTTCTTTTTTGGTTTCAGTCATTTTTTAATTGTGTTCAGCTCTTTCTGACCCCATTTGGGATATTCTTGGCAGAGATACTGGAGTGGTTTGCTATTTCCTTCTCCAGTTCATTTTACAGATAAGGAAACTGAGGCAAACAGGGTTAAGTGACTTGCCCAAGGTCACACAGCTAGTGAGTGTCTGAGGTCACATTTGAATTTGGATGTTCCTAACTCCAGGCTCAGTGCTCTATCCACTCTGCCACCCAGTTGCCTTCTTTTGGTACACAGTGTGTGTGTGTGTGTGTGTGTGTGTGTGTGTGTGTGTGTTTATGTGTGAGATATACCAATATTTCATAGCCATCAATTAATTTCAAAAGGCAGTAATTATATTTATTTTGTAATATAAGGCTTAAACAGTGCCTTTCTCACAACAATCTTGTGGGGTAAGTAATACAGTTGCTATTATCCTCATTTTACACATGAGGAAATAATCTGAGGGGTTGTGGTGCTTTGACTAGTAAGTGTAAGGATTGGAACATTAAAAACTACAACAACAATATTTCTAGAGAGCTTGAAAGTGTGCAAAGTTTCAAATATTTCATTTGATCTTCACCACACCCCTGGAATATAGGTGCTATTCATTTTATAGATGGGAAAACTGAGGCAGATAAATGTTATGCAGCTTGCCCAGGGTCACATAGCTAGTAAGTGTCTGAGGCCATACTTGGATTCAGATTTTCTTGACTATAGGCCCATTGCTGTATTCATTGCTCTAAGTTTAGTGCTTGTACCATTATACAAAGTCTGCATTTCGTCATGTTATACAAGGTAGGCATTTTTTATCTTTAGAATCCCATATCTATTGATCTTCCAATGCATGTATGGATTTCATCCATGTGGGTATACCCTCCAACAGTACATATTGCAACTCATTCATATCCTCCTTATTCTATGGAACTCCTGTCCATGTCACCCCATCAGTCTCCCACAGGGGTATCCATCCCATGTGCTGGAGGCCATTGTCTTCATGTCTTGACTTGGTGCTGAAAGAGCACATAGCCTACATGTGTATTTTTTCCCATTCTCACTATATGATTGGCCCACCCCTCCATTTTGTCACACATTTTTGTCATTGTCTTTCATGCCATTTTCTGCATAGAATCTGTAGTTGGTGATGGGCCTCCTCCTGCTTACATCTACCTGGAAGCTTTCCATTGTCCTTTGGATGACCTCCAGTTTGGGTTTCTTGGAAGATCCTGGTATTTTGTGATGTACAACCATAGAGCATCTATTTATATCCCTGTAAAAATGATCGAGCCAGCTCGTTGTTTTGGTCTTCATTCTAAGTAAGGCTGAAGCCGCCATAAATACAGATATGGTGAGACTATATCTGTATCTCCTAAAATTGGGTCTGCAGGCTCTTGGGGAGTCTGCTGTTGTTTATAAAAAGGACTTAGGGAAACTCCAAGGATTTTTGAGGGAAGGACACAAAGGTGGACAAATAGTTTTGAGGGAGCAAGGGGAAGAGTGAGTACTTTTATGTATTTTTTGTATCTGAGTATTTTTAAGGCCAAACACTGACTGTGGGACAAGAGAAAGGGGAGGTTTAGAAATTGAAAAGTGTAGAGTAGTCAACGAAATGTCACCTAAAAATATGTATTGAATCTATCATGCTGTGTGCCAAACAGCATCCAAAAAACAAAACTTTAGGCCTGAAAGGCCTCCTTATTGGTCATCAAGTCCACCTCCTCATTTGACAGCTATAGAAACAGGACCAGATAAGGGAAGGGCAGGCCAAAAGTGGCAAGACTAGAATTTGTACCTGTGTCCTCTGATTTTGAATACAGCATTTTTTGCACTGTACCAGAGTTAGAATTCTGCTTCAGATATTTACTGGTTATGGAATTCTGGAGAAGTCACCCTCTATGCCTCTATTTTCCCATCTATAAAATGGGGGACTAAGGTTTCATCCCTCTCTGAGATCCAAATATTATTAACCTCATTTAATAGATGAGGCAATGAAGTCTAGGTTGTCCAGTGACATGTCTCAGGAAGGATTTGAATGCAGCGATATCTTGACTCTACCTTTATCATTTTTTTTCATTACACCAAACTGTTTGAATATAGCCCCGAGATAGGCAACCTGAAGGAGCAGCTAGGTGTAGCGATGGATAGAGTGCAGGGCCTGTGACAGGAAAGACTCACCTTCTTCTGGCCTCAGACACTAACTGTGTAACCCTGGACCAGTCACTTAACCTCTTTTCCCCTCAGTTTCTTCATCTGAAAAATGTGGACAACAATAGCTTCCCAGGGCTGTTGTGAGAATGAGAGGAGATCATGGTTAAGTGCTTCTCACAGTGCATGGCATATATTACGTGTTTCATTCATGTTAGCTATCGCTATTGCTCATATTTTTCTAGAATACCTTGTCTTGATTGATCCCTTGCTTCATTCATATAACATTCAACTTAGAATGATGGTTGTCTAGATAGAAGTCATATCTGTCCTAGTAGATGGTAAGCTCCTAAGAGGAGGGACTGGATTGTTTTTCATCTTTCCCAAACACTGAGTACAGTGCCTTATGTATATCGTAAGTGCTTAACAAAAGTTTATTAAATGAAACTTTCTGCCAAGAGAAAGAAGTCTCGGAATCACACTTGGTCAAAATTTTTCTTGAGTTCTTCCTGTTAAGTAAAGCATTGTGTCCCTAACACATTATTGTCTTCCCCATGTGACTTCCTGCTCCTATAGGCAACTTTCCATGTCTAGGTGGGGAATGTTTATTAACTATCTGGTCTTTTGTTTTGCTTCCAGATTGAACCTTTCTTTGTGAGCCTGGCCCTTTATGATACCAGAGACAACAGAAAGATTTCTGCAGATTTTAATGTGGATCTGAACCACACACTTGTTCGACAGATGGTTTCAGGTGCTTCAGTGGCCTTGGAAAATGGCAACATCGACACAGTTAGCCCCAGACACTCAGAAGAACCACACGTCAAGGGATTTCCTGAAGAATGGCTGAAGTATCCAAAACAGGTCACCATTTTGTTTCCCTTTGATTATGCAGGAGACTTTTGTGACTCTATCCTTACCAACAAATGGGATTCTTGGGGGGGATCAAACATAGATGTCATGAAGTTTCAATTCTAAGTGGACTTTTGCAGACAACTTCATTAGAATGTGAGTCCTTATTAATGTTCCTTGATTTTATTCATATAGGCTATATTTTCTGTAAGTAATCCACACTCTGACATTGTTTTGGTGGCCAAGATTGAAAAAGTGCTTATGGGAAATATCACCAGTGGTGCTGAACCTTATATTAAAAATCCAGACTCCAACAAGGTAAATAATAAAGTTTCTTAAACATTTCTTCCATTGCTTTCCTTAAAAGAAATGACAAGAAAACCAAATGCTCATTGGTCAGTCATCAAATTTGAAAGGCCAATTTAGAAAAATATCCCATTAGTGAAATATTCATGAAGATTAAAAAATAATGTATTTTGCATGGGAAAGTTATTGTAGGGCATCTGGATTGGGGTGCATGGAGAATTTTCCATTTGGGTAATGTTTTATGTTTTCATAATACTCCCTTCAATATGAATTACAACAATAAAGAATTAAAGTTATTGTTTATGCCAAGGCTATGAATTTGAGAGATCTTTACTTTCTAGATTCAAAATGGTTTTTCCTAATTAGTAAAAAGTTAGTGTTGGAGAGAAAGATATTGTCCATGGGATCTAAGAGTGAGAGGGAGGGAGTAAAATCCTTCTATATGGCGGGGACGTCATTTGATCCACAGGATAACTGAATCCATGGGACAGAAAAGGGTTTATAAGGAGCTTTTATTATATTAATAAGTGGATGCATTAGAAAGAAAAAGTGCCTCCAAAATAAAATATTTACTCCTCCCTTTAGCTTTTAAAGCCCTTCACGATGGAGCTTCCAGCCATTTTTCCAGTCTTTTATTGCTCCCCTTCTCATATTCTTCAAATCAAGTCAGACTCTCCTTGCTTTGTTCCACCCCCTCGTCTTTGCTTTGGCCCATCCCCCATTCCTGGAGAGCATTCTGTCCTTACCTTGTCCCATCCTCCCTTTAAAAAAACAAAGTTCCAGCACTATCTTCTGTACGAAGCCTTTCCTGACCCCCTGTGTGCTAGTGCTGCCCCTCCCAAACTGCCTTGTTTTAACTATAATGTATTTATTTCTATTTATTTTGGATAGGCTTATATGTGTGCGTGTTGCCCCTCTCCCATTGTAATCTAAGTACTTCTATTGAGTAGGGAGAGTTTCATTCTTTACATTTGTATCTCTAGAACCTAAAACAGTATCTGGCCCATGGAAAATGTTTGAGAAATACTTATTGATTGAGTAATCATAATTTTCCATATACAGGTTCTAGATACTCATTGCTAACTTGTTTTCCTTTTTTTAGTATGTGCAGAAGATATTAAAGTCAAATAGGCAGTTCTGCAGCAAGTTGGGGAAATACCACATGCCATTTGCTTGGGCAGTGAGGTATGTTAACTATTTTACTTGCATAATTTCACTAAATAACTATATAATGAAATTATAAAACCTTCTCTGTGGCATATTAGAAGGAGGCAACTAGGTGGTGTAGTGGTGAGAGCACTGTGCCAGGAGCCAGGAAGTCCTGAGTTCAAAGCCAGCCTCATATATTTACTAGTCATGTGACCCTAGGCAAGATATTTCACCTCTATTGTCTCAGTTTCCACATCTGTAAAAATAATGATAGTAATAGCACCTACCTCCCAGGGTTGTTGTGAAGATCAAATAATATAACATTTGTAAAATTATTTGCAAACCATAAAGTACCACATAAATTCTTCCCACTATTATTAAGATTTCTGGACTTGAAATCTCCTGGAGTCATTAGCTTCCACTTGCCCAATTCAAATTTTTAAGGAATTTTTTTTCAGTGAGCTATTATACCTCTTTTTCCATTTGGCTAAGTCTTCCTTTTTAAGGAGTTCTTTTTTCAGTGATTTTTTTTTTGTGCCTCTTTTAACATTAGGCCACTTCTGTTTTTTAAGGTGTTACTTTCTTCCATATTTTGGGGGTCTATTTTACCAAGCTGTTAATTTTCTTTCCATAATTTCCTTGTATCACTCTTACTTATCTTCCCAATTTTTCCTCTACCACTCTCATCTCTTTCTTTAACTCTTCTAGGAATTCTTGTTGGACTTGTGTTCAATTAGCATTTTTCTTTGAGGCTTTGCTTGCAGCTATTTTCACATTATTGTCTTCTTCTGAGTGTGTCTTAGTCTTCCCTGCCACCATACTAGCTTTTTATGATCAAATTATTTTGTGTTGTTTGTTCTTTTCTCCGGCCTTTTCCTGACTTTGAACTTTTTTTTAGAGTTGGACTCTGCTCACCTGGGGGTGGGGAGGTACTATTCCAAACTTCAGGCTTTTTTCATACTATTGTTTTCATAACTAGTACTGCAGTTTTCTATGCTTCCAAGATGATGTGGTCCAAGGAGAGCTGTGGTCACTGCTCTTCTGGTCCGTTCTCTGGTCTTCACCCAAGAATCCTTGCTTTCCTACAGCCACAAGGGCTAGCACTTTTCTTGGTCCTTGAATTGTAACCAGGACTTCAGCTATCTTGCAGCTATCAATGTACTAGTGCTTCTTTCTGCATCAGAACTGCAACCAGGACTCCTGCTCCCCTGTGACCGACCACAAGCACTCCTCTGTACCCTAGAAATATGACCCAGAATTCTGTATGGGAAATAGGGCTGCCAATCCACACCAGCTGCATCCAGTGCCAGCAAAGGGTCCCCTGAAATCTCTTTCTTACCATTTGTCTGACCCCCTTACTGTCTCAGGGATGAGTTTCCCAACTGCTGCTGCCACTGTCAGAGACACCTCCAAAGCTCACAGCTGGTACTATAGTCCTTTCATGACAACCTCCTAAGTTGTCTTAAGTTGGAAGCATGTGTAACTCTGACTTTTTGTAGTTTCTGTTGCTCTAAAATTTGATTTGAGGAATTATTCTAAAGTTGTTAGAGGGGAATGTTGGGAGAGCTCAGCTAAGTTACTGTTTACACACTGCCATCTTGACCAAGAAGCCCAATTATGCCATTTATTAAATGGACACACACTGTAAGGAAGTATGAAGACAAAAATGAAATAGCCTTTGCCCTCAAAGAATTTATAGTCTATTTAACAACAATTGATACCATATTACTCCACAGATGAATTGTCTAGCCCTACTGATTGAGATAAGACTTTGTACATTGGACCTGCCCATTACTATTTAAAGGAAAGGATTTTAGATATAATCTTGCCATAGGATCATGAATTGAGAGCTGGAAAGGGTCTTGGTTTTCAATGAGCATAATGCCCTCATTTTATAGATAAGAAAATTAAAGTTAAGTAACTTGCCCAGAGACCTATGGCTAGTTAGTGTCTAAGGCAGGATTAAAACTCAGATTTTTCTGACTCCAAGTTCATAGCTCTATTTACTACCTATCTGCCAATTTGTCTAATCTCACTTTACAAAGGAGGAAAATGAAGCCCAAAGACACTAAATAATTTCCCGAAAATCACATGGATGGTCAGGAAAAAAAATTTAGTTTTGAGCCCACGTTTGGGGATGCCAAATCCCAGACACTTTCTACTCTACCTTTTCACAGTCCACTTTGTCTTAAACTTAATTGTGCACATGCCTAGTGTGGTCTGCTATATTTTAAATTCTTTGAAGACAGAAACTGTTTCATCTCTTACCTTCATATTCCTAGTGCCCAGTTTAGTGTCTTACTCATAGCAGATATTTAATAAATGTTTGCTGAATTGAATTGAATTGCTATCACAAATTTTTTGAGTAGAGAACAGTCTGGATCAATAATAGAGATGTTCTTTCCCAATGGTAATGTCTTTTCAAAAGAGTAGAGACCAGATGGCACCTCCACCTGATCTGTAAAATAGTCAGATGCAGGAAGATTACCATTATACCTGTATTTTTTTTTTCATGGAAGCCAATGTAATTTCTTTTTTTTTTTTTTGCATTTTATGGGATTTTATTCCTGAATATACTTTATTATTAGCATTACGTATGAGCTCAGGACAAAACCTTCTCCATAAATGCCACATTTAACCAGCTTCTCCCATGTGTTCACCAATATAATTTCTAAGATAAACGTAGAATCTACCACTTGAACAGTCCACCTTTGTGGAGAAGTTGGATGACATTTATATCCAACCTGGAATATCAACAGGATGGTGTGAGGGGAGAATGAGGGAAAGACTGAACTCATAAAAAAGACCGTAAGAGGATTTAGGGGCAGACAGAAGTCATTATTCAATTTGGAATGAGCCTAATATAATGAGCTGGAAAAAAGTCCAATAGAGTTTCCAAGGAGACAAACTGAGTTAAGTATCCCTGACAAAAGAACTAATTATACACTTGGAACAGAAAAGCCAACAAATCCCACCATCATCAACTATAGCAGTATCAGGTTAGTGGTCCTGAGGTAGCCTAAGGAAATATCATACACGACCAGTTTGAGCTAAGTATATTTTTTAATTAAATCAAATTAATGCTGTCTAGCCACTAATAGGATGATATCTTTCTATCAGTCAATGGGAGGATGTATGGTTATGCTACAGATTTCCTATTAGATCTTGTGGCTTGTCAAACCACAAATGCCTTAAAATGTCTTCTCAAACTCCTTTATATTGTGGAGATAGTACAGCATGATGGCTAGAGAGTTGTATTTAGAGTCAAGAAAACCTAGCTTCAAATATCGCCTCAGACTCTCAGTAACTCTGTGACCCTGGCAAAGCACTTAATCTCTCAGACCTTCATGCTTCCAATCTGGAAATGATAGTTCCTACTTCATAGGGTTGTTGTGAGAGTCAAATGACATAATGTATATAGAACAATTTCCTAAAGGTGTGTGTGTGTGAGAGAGAGACAGAGAAAGAGAGAGAAAGAGAGAGAGACAGAGACAGAGACAGAGAGACAGAGAGAGAGAGAGACACAGAGAGAGAGAGAGAGAGACAGAGACAGAGACAGAGACAGAGAGAGAGAGAGAGAGAGACAGAGAGAGAGAGAGAGAGAGAGAGAGAGAGAGAGAGAGACAGAGAGAGAGACTCCAAAAACTATTTTTACTTTGTGGGCAAATGGTTTAAATGGAAACTGTCATAGCCTTACCAAACTTGATATCACTTATGACATTTCACTTAATGATGTTGTTTGCCCAGAATCTTATTGTTATGGAAGTCCTGTAGAAATTTTTCCTTTTTCCCTTACATAATCTAGAAGAGTCCTAATTTTGAAATATTGTTGGGGTCCTTTTTTACTCTAAAACATGACTCTGAAGTTAACCGTGTCACCAGAGTATGTTAGAAGTGATGATGTAGCTCGTACCTCATAAATTCACAGAAAAAAAAAAAAACCCTGAATGGCCTAGAATTGTTTTTACCCAATTCTAGTCGAGATGACATTTGATTCTCATCACTTGTGAAAAATCTTCTGTCCAAAAGGAATTTGGTGCTTGGCCCCTTTTTGGGCAGGGGGAAAGGAGGCCAGCTGTGGTGCCATTTTACAAAGAAAATGTTATCTTTTCAGCTGATCACAAGAGCAGATACAGATGGCCTATGCTAGATTTTTAACACTCATTTATTGGACAGAGATTTGACCCTTAGATATGTGTCAAGTTGTCAAGCATAAAAATGGAGCTTCTATTCCAGTGCCTCTTGGAAAAATAATACTTCTAAGTCTAATGGGCCAGAATCCCTTCCTGATTTCTTCTAATGCCAGCCTCCTCTGATAGTCTGAGCCAGTAGTCAGATTTTGTTCTTCCTTGGTAATAAAAATAGATGATTTTTTCCCTAATGTTTTAAGTTTTACAAAATACGTAACATATTTTATCTCATCTGGTCCTCCCAACAGCCTGGTAAGGTAAGTACTCTTATTATGCCCATTTTATAGATGAAGAAAGTGAGATACAGAGAAATTAAGTGGAGCCCTTGGTTCCACCACTGGCAAGTGTCAGAGGCAAAATAGATCAAGTCTTTCCTGAATCTAAACTGACTGCTCCTTCCACTATAAAGTGCTGCCTGTCATCATATTCTTTGCAAATTAAGATGGTCTTGCATTCTGATTCCTTCATTGGGATGGCTCTTTTCTGTATCCTCAATCTCGGTTGCTTTGGTGCTTTGAATGATTCATGCCATGTGATGTACTACAGTCTTTCCACATCATCTAATCCTGCATGATCAGCATCCATAGTTTGCCATAATCAATGCACTAGAGATCAATCAATAAGACTTTATTAACTGCCTACAATATGCTAGGGGTTCTGGCTGTAGGCACCGGGCATACAGATATATAACTGTGGCAGTCCTTGACCATAAAAGCTTCCTCTTTTATCCCTGGCACAAAGTCTGGTACATAGCCTAGTATATAAATACATGGCACTTGATAACTGCTTGCTATTTGGCTGATAGATTGTTCTCTTTGTATTTCAAGGATACCAGTCTACAACTTGAGCTATCCATTCATTAAGATTTTTTCTCACTAACTGACCAACTTTTACTCTCAGCCTTCACTGGATTCAATGAACCATCCTCCTGACCTTCCTCTCTCCTTGAGTTCTCCTAAGTTTAGAGACTACTTCACTCAAACCCAGCATATCTGCCCTATTTTGGTTTTGCTGCTGTTACTGTCTTGGTGATCATTTCCAGCACACACTTCCATTTCCCTTTCCAACCTCTTATTTCCATCCACTGACCACAAGAATCCATTTTTTATGGTTTGTTATGAAAAGATAAAGCCTAAAAGAGTATTTAAATCTGATCAAGTACATACAAAAGAAACCCATACTAAGGTGACCTAATTTTTCAGAGCATTCAACAATTGCTTCTAGAAATCTCTAAAACAAGGAAAAATTCTAAAAGAATGGAAAATGTCACACAAAAGACACAGTCTGAATTCTTATTTCTATCAAATATTTGTCTAGAATGATCTAAATCCAGTATGATAAATATGCATTGAAGGTACCTTCTATAAGCAGGAGAAGGGGGAAGATAGAGGATATATCGACATAGCCCAGAAGTCAGGAAGACCTGGTGAGTTCAAGTCCCAATTCGTATACATATTGGTGATGACTCTGGGACAAGTCACCTAATTTCTCAGTGCTTCAAATAATGAATGGTCTCTAACTATAAGAATCAGAGTAGGTGACAATTATCATAAAGAAGGGAGTTTCCATACTAGGAATCCCATATCCCAATACAGTCATTTGCCCAATCCAAAGCAAGCAAATAAAACCAGAGAATCAAACAGATGGGTGGGCTTTTTTATCCTGAACTATATCTTTATGGTCACATAAATGCCTGGAGTTCTAGAAAATATATTCCATATTTGTATTGATTATTTTTTGCTTTAATGAAAGCATTTGATTCCGTGGTTCCATCTCCTACAAAATATCTTGTGACATCAAAGCATTACACAATATTCCATGACAGATACATCTTTGTTCATTTCATTCAATGATCCCCTGGGCATTATTGGCATCAGATGTGGAGTTAGGCAAGAAGAACTGTGTGTGCCAGAGGACCTCATGAGTATGTTAGCAGATATGCCCTAAGGTCCAAAGTAGGATTTCCTTTTGATGGAGAGACTCTTTAAATGCATCAGGGTTTGTGATTTCATTGTCTTTGGGAATTCCCAGTATAGAAACTCCCTCTACCAACACTAATCAAAAAACATATATGGCTTAGTAGACAATTCTAGGTCCCTGTCTACAGTACATGGAAGGTACATGAGTTGCTTAGAGTGACATACTTCATAAGTGTCAAAGGTGAAATATGAACTCAAGTCTTCTTTATCCTAAGCTCAGCACTCTATCTGCCATATTAGGGGTGGGGAATCTTAGGCCTCAAGGTCACATGTGTGGCCCTCTAGGTCCTCAAGTGTAGCCCTTTGACTGAATCCAAACTTCACAGAAATAATCCCCTTGATAAAAGGATTTGTTCTGTAAAATTTGGACTCAGTCAAAAGGCTGTACCCAAGGACCTAGATGGTCACCTTTGGCCTCAAGGCTGCAGGTTCCCCACCCTTGCTCTATATCATACTGCCTCTCCTATTTACAGATAACATCATGCTAACTTTTGAGAGGTAGTGTGTTATAGTTGATAGTGCTAGAACTGTAGTCAGGAAGACCTGAATTAAAATCCTTCCTCAAACACTTACTAACTGTACACCCTTAGCCAATATAGCCTATATGTTGACCTATTTGAGCCTTGGTTTCCTCATCAATAAAATGAAGGTATTTTACAAAATTACCTCTATCATCAGTTCTAGCTCAGAATCCATGATCCTATGAATTGATTAAGCAAGTCATTGGATCTGAGGCTTCTTGCCCTCAGAAATTGCCCCATTCTTATTTAAGGGTTCTTTTGTTTTTGTTTTGAATTCACCAAACATTTATTGAGGCACTGTGCTAGGCTCAGGGAATGCAAACATAGGCAAGACAACCTACTTTCTAGAAATTCACAATCTAATGGAGAGAGATATTCACACAAACAGGCATGAGGAGGGAATGAAGTCAATGTGAAGGAGAGATCCAAGCAAATACAGAAAAAAACAGGAGGACTACGAGATATTTGCTCATTCTTATTATGAGCTCAGTTCTTGTGAGAGCTCCATGTAAGTGAGCAACTCCTTTGGCAGGGATCGGGGTGAACACATCAACAATTAGTCCTACAGTGATTTGATTTAGTCATCAAGAGAGCAGAGTCTTTGGGATGACTAGATAACGAAAAAACTATCGATTGAATTGTAGAGTGAGAAACAAATGTCATATTGCTTCCAACATGCCAATCACCTGAGGTGAAACCTGGGGTAACAATTGCATTTAAAATGGTTTTGTCCTACACAGATTTATTTTCTTGTCTTTTTTTTAAATTGTAGCATAGAACAGAGAAAATTAGATGGGCTAGTTACATTAGTTGAATCTCACTGCTTCTGAGAACAGGCTTGGCCTGTTCCTTCATCACCCTTTTTCATGTCATGCAAGAAGATGTGATCTTGTGCTTGATGGTCCATTAAAAAAAAAAAACCAAGAAACAAGTGAACTTGAGTTTGAAGGATTTAAAAGTAATGAAGGATTTAAAAAGTAATATATAAATAGGGTACACACATTAGCAGAAATTAAAATCTAATATTCTTCAGACACTACTAAGACTAATTCATAAGACCATATATTTAAAGTTAGACAGGACTTCTGAGGTCATTTAGTACTACTCCCTCATTTTACAATTAAGGAAACTGAGTCACGAAGTATTCAAGTGACACAAAATTAGTAAGTGACATAGCCAAGGCTTGAACTCCAAATCTAATTACAGATAGATGTTCTGTTTTTCTGTCATGAAAGAATAAAAACTAACATGTAGGTATTTCATTCATTGTTTCAGCACATATTTGTTAAGAACTTACTATGTACAGAGAGTCCTGTGCTAAGGGTTAGAGGAAATACAAAGTTTGGCTGAGATATCATCCCTACCCTCAGTGAGTTTGTTGTGTAATAAAGGTGATGTCTTTATGGTCACATGTTTCCCAAGTTCACCATTATTCAACCCCAAATAAATTTCCAAACAAATATTTTCATGGCCCCAGTAGGGTGGTAATATGGTGCCAGAGGGAGTAAGGAAACACAGCTAGCTTGGATTTGTGTCCTTTATTCTATAGCCTAAAATGTTCATTGACTCACATACCCTAGTTTCACCTTTGCCCCTATCCTAAAAATGACAAAGACATTATCTCTATCTTGATTGAAAATATCTGAGTTCTAATCAGTACCTGCCAAATTCACTGAGTTCTATCATCAAGCTACTTACCCTGGGAAAAAGAAAAATCAAATGAGAGATGCTGAATTAAGGTTTTCTAAAATGATGAGTTTTAAATGTGAGTTAAAAGTGATTTTTATAAAGAAATATAAATATAGTTCCCAACTCTCATATTGACCCTTCTCCCCAGGACTTTTCAGGCTTTTAAGTCAAGATGAATGAATGAAGAAAAGAAAAAATGAATGAATAAAAAAAAACATTTATTGAGAACTTACTGTATTATAAGCACTGTACTAAATGTTAGTAATACAAATGCAAAAGTAAAGACAGTCTTTGCTTCAAGGATCGTACATTCTCATAATGATGACTGCCCACAAAAGGAATGAATAGCCAGAGTGGAGCAATTTGGGCTAGAAAGTTATAGGTGCATTGAGTGGGGGAAGTGGTCACAAGGAAGGGACAACCTCTAGGAACAATGTCACAGTTGATTTGATTATGTTTCATAGCTCCAGAATTGGAGGGGATAGGATTGAGAGGGGGACAGTAATGGGTACATGAGTAGCAACCAACTGACTGAGTAGGACGAGTCCACTGGACAGCAGTTAGTGAAATAAGGCATGGTACCTGGAACTTTCCTAAAATCGTGATCCTATAAAGGCAGTCCCTAATCAAAACAGTGGCATGAAAATTCTTCATGGCAACAGAAAATTTGGCAAAAAGTACAAAGAGTGAAGACATTTATTTATGGTGTGGGGAAATGACCAAACTTCTCCTTTGCCTCCTCCCTTTGTCCTGGCTGCAGGAGTTCTCTTACCTTCTATCATGCTGTGGGCCTTCTAAAGATAAGATAAATTGCTAAGAAGGAATGCTATTGAAAAAAGATTTTTCACTGCTGTTTCTAATCATAGCTCTAAGCAAGATGGAGCTATGCACCAGAATGTCAAAATTTGGAGAGCACCTAACGTCACTAGTACTTGTGCAGCCAATATTAAGAGCTATACCGCGTCACTAAGAATAATAGTTGCCCAATAATAGACTTTTTACTGCCTTTACCCATGCCCCCAGCAACAGTTTCCCAGATGACTTTTCTCTTCTATGGCACTGCCCTTTCTTGCAGTCTCCCCCTCAGCAGACTCCAAGTGTCTTAATCTCTATCATTGACCATTGGACCTTGTGCTTCTAGGTCTGAGGACATGTGCTGCTCACCCCAGGCACCAGAGTTGCTAGCTACGATTCTTCCTTTAAATAGTGCTTTTTGTCTTTTTGCCTTTAAATTTTGATCTGTAAATTCTCAGATCACAACTCAAAATAAAAAAAGCTAAACTAACATAATCAATATCATTTTCTTGCAGATCAGTATTTAAGGATAACCAGGGAAATGTGGATAGAGACTCAAGATTTTCACCACTATACAAGCAAGAAAGTAGCAAGATTTCCACTGAAGACCTGATTAAACTGGTATCAGATTATAGAAGGTATAAATTTTGAGCACTATTGTAATGAAGCAAGACTTGGCAGCATTTTCATGATTTCTGTGTGGTCATTACAGAAAGGCATCAAACTCTCAATTAATTTATTGTTCAAATTATAGCAGAATCTCACCCAACCAAGAAGGGTGATCTTCATGTTACTTCGCAAACTGCTGATTGTAGCTTTCTAAACCAAGTGTTCCGGAAAAACAGAGAAGGGTTTGAAATGTTAAGGAGCACTTGAATGCTACCAGAGAGGAAAATAAAACCACTGACTGTCAGAGTAGGAAAAAGGAAACAATTAGGAGAATTTGACATCAGTGAATTCACTATCTATCTACCAAGCCTTCTTGTTGTTCATGTGAATTTTAACGACAAGTTTTCAAATTGTGTGATGGGTACTCCTCTGTACCAGCCAGGATGGAATCCTTTCCTATTCCTCTCCATTTTCAGTTATTAAATTTTTTCTTTTCACGTGTAAGAATGAGCAGTATGAGGATTCTTTTAAAAATCACATTTAATTTAATTAAACACAATAATGTAACAGTAGGACTAGAGTCTTGATGGTTGATCCCAGGAAAATCAGTTGAGAATATGTCTTTCTTAAAACTCAATCAGAGATTTAAGACTTGAAAGGATCTCATTGGTCATCTCGTGCAATCAGTACACAGAGGGGATCACCCATTATAACATGCCTGATAAGTTCTCTGCTTGGAGAACTACAGAGGGGGGACTCACTAACTACCAAGACATCCCATTTCCATTTTTGGATAGTTCTAATGGTTAGAAAATTTTGTTTTGTTTTCCTGCCATCAAAGTCTAAATTTGATTCTTTGTGACTTTCACTCCTGAATTCTATTTGTGTCGTCTGAGGTCAAACAAAACAAGTTCAATCCCTTTCCTATGATTCTTGAAAAAAGCATAAACACACACCAGTCTTCTCTAATAGAAACACATCTACTTTCTTCCATCAATGTCCATGTAATATGAGCTTAATATGATACCCTCCACTATTAGTACTTAACAAGGCTTGTTTGTTGACTGATTCAAGGCCCTTCACCACCCTCCTTGCCCTGTTCTAGAACCTCTCCACATTAATAACATCCTTTTAAAACCATGTCACTCAGAAGTGAACACAGTCATTCAGATGGAGTCTAAACAGGACAGAGAAACATTATTCCTGGAAGTTATATCTCTTAATAAAGCCCAAGATTGTATTAGTTTTGGGGCTGCTGTATCACATTGCTGATTCATACTAAGCATGCAGTCCACAAAAACCCCAGGATCTTTTTTTTTTCCACAAACAAAATACTTAAATTTCTTATTCATTCTGTTTTTAAGACTTTTTTAAAAATTTGTGTCAGACTACATTTATTCATACTCAATTTCATCTTATTAGATTCAGTTTGATGTGCTGGTCTTAAGATCTGTTTTGGATCTAGTGTGAAACTTTATATCATTTGTATATTTGCATGGTATACCAGATAAAGATTTATGCAAATCATTGATAAAAGTATTTAATGGAAATAGGGCAAGTTCTGATCCCTGGACTTCTTCACTGGAGATCTCATGACAAGTTGTCATCAAACCAAATCTTTTACAGCTACTCTTTGAAGCAAACCATTTATCCAAATCCAATTCCAATTATTATTCCAATTCCAAAAACATCTCACTGTATTATTGTCTGCTCCACATCTCTCAATCTTATCTACAACAATAGTAAGAAATACTTTAGCAACATGCTTTGCCAAAGTCTTTGTAAATATATTTACATTTCCTTGTTCTACTAGTTCAATAATCCTGACAAAATCAGAAATAAAATGTTTCCCTGACACATCCTGTCCTCCATGAAGTCATGTTGGCTCATTGCAATCTCTGCTTCTTTTTCTGAGTGCTCATTAGCCATCTCTTGAATAATCTGTTCTGGAATTTTCCTAGGCATCATATAAATCAGTTTTGTAACATGCTGCTCTTGGCCAACAGCCTAACTGAGCAATGAAATAGAGAAAAATGTTATGTACCCAAACCAATAACCTAACCAATATTCTGATGAACTTCTGAAGTCTCGTTTATATAAAATTATTTGGATTGCTCAGTTGTCTGTCTGAATGGATAGATAGCTAGAGATAGAGAAATAGAGGCATAGATATAAATATAGATAAACTCATATATAATTTTAAGAGACAGTGTGACATAGTAGGCTAAGTTTAGAGTATCAAAGACCTGAGTTAATGGCCTACCTTTGGCATTGTAGGATACAGTACAGGGAGTTCAAGCTCTTGAGTCAGAGGTCTTGGGTTCATATCCCACCTCTGACATTTAATGTGAAGACTTGGGCAAGTCACCTGGGTCTTAAGTTCCTCCTCTGTAAAACTGAAGATTGGACTTTATGGCCTTTGAGATCCCTTCCAACTTTAGATCTATAATTTAATATATGCTAGCTTTGGGGCCATAGGTAAAACACCTAAGTTCTCAGTGTTCCCAGGCAATTCTCTAAGAATCTAAGTTATAAACAATGTAAGCATCTTTATCAGTGGAGGGAGTTTCCAAATCAACAATTTCCTCCATCTAAGTAAGAGAACAAAATCCATAGTTAAGGTAGAAAAACCTAGCAAGTACTCACGTAACTTTCTCTGCCTTGACTCTTCCCTAGCTATCTCTTTGAGAATCATTTTAGGTTTTCATTTCCAGAAATGAGATAAACCCAAATATCCTCAAGTGTTATAGATTATATGTGGTCTTCTGTATTCTGCATCAGAAGCTCCTCGACTTTGTCATAAATAATCAAGATCAGACTCATTTGTTCCTGTGCTTTGGTGATAATTCATCAGTGTTCTCATCATTTGCTTTCTCTTTTTCTCTTTTCTCTTTTTTCTATTTTCTGATTTCTAGGGCAGACAAGATAAGCAAAACACAGATCATCCCTGGAAGCCTGGATATTATAGTTGAAAATGTACCATTGGAGCATCCAAGTATGATAAGTCATCATCATGGATTGTAGTCTTTTCAAAATTAATTCTGATTTTTTTGGGATGGAAGCAGAGATTTGGAGTGGCAGGTTAAAATCAAGCTGTCATTGTGCCGACATCATCGTATGTCTTCTTTCTTCCTCCATCAAGGCTTTTTGTAAATACATAGAGCCAAGACCATAGCCAAGTATGTGAGTTGTAGCCTAGCTGCTTATATGAGCACAACTAGTTAATAGTGAGTGAAACCAGACCCCTCTCATTACAAATAAGGGAAATTCTCTTTCTTATAGTATGGTCAAAAGTTCCATTGATTTGCATAGGTTTTTCTTTTCAATAGAACAGGATATGATATACATACATACACACACACACACACACACACACACACATATATATATATATGTTAAAGCCAGTATGATATAGTTGATAGAGGGCAGGCCTTGAGGTCAGGAAGACTTAGGTTAAAGTCTTGTCTTTGATGGATACTAGTTCTGTAACTCTGGGCAAGCACTTAAGCTCTCATTGTCACAACAGTTCTCTGAGTGCAAGTTATAGATGGTTGCTGATCTACATTTAGGGGAAGGAATGTCCAAACTGGGAATTCTCCACACTGATGAATCATGGATCCAAACCCTCCCCAAACTACAGCACTGCCCCTGCAAAAAAAAAAAAAAAAAAGCTAATTGGGCATTTTTGAAAAAAGCATGGATTATAGAGAGTTATTCCTTAGCTCTTCTATGCATGCCTATAGTAGCTTTCTCATTACTATAAAAGTACTTCTTGACAGTCTTTGTCCTCCTTTATTATTAGAGGAAACTAGATAGTATAGTGGATAGATAAAGTGCTGGACCTGGAGTCAGGAAACTTGAGTTCAAATCTGTTCTAATATTCATACTAGCTGTGTGATCCTGGGCAAGTCAAGTGATGTCTATCTGCTTCAGTCTCCTGTAAAATAATAGCACCCATCTCCCAAGGTTATTTGTGAGGATCAAATGAGATAATATTTTTTTGCAAACCATTAAGTACTATATAAATGCTAGCTATTATTATTATATCTGATGTGCTATGAACCTGGAGAACATTACATGATATTTTCATTACTTTAGCCATGCTCATTTCCCCCCTGGATTTTTGCCATGCAATTATTTTAGCATGAGATGTAGCAGGGAATCTAATCCAAGCCATCTGCTCTTAACTATTTTAATATTGATTGTTATAGAAGGGGGGGGGGGGAGGGAGAGAGACAAAGACAGAGACAGAGAGAGAGAGAGAGAGCATGAACTTTTATCTGTCCTTGAGCAAAGGAAGAAAAAAACATGAGTCAAAATGGATGACTGAAATATTCTTTAGGAGATGAAGAGATAGTTGAAGAGATATTAGAACTCTGTTCTTTATCATCAGAAATATATTACAATTGACTAATGCCAATTCTATTTACCCAAGAACACACACACAATTTGGTGGTGGGTCAGGGTATGAAAGCAGGGGTCTTTGGAAATATTATAAAAGAAAGTCACTTGCTTCTTTAAGACATTCCTCTGCCATCTCCTTAATACCATAGACTTACAGAATTACTAAGGATTCTAAAAGGCAGGGGTGAGGAGGGAGTTCATTCCAGGAATGGAGAACAGTCATTTATACAAAGACACAAAGGTAGGAGATGAAATGCCTTGGGGGACCCCCACAATTAGGTAGTGGAATCACAACTGTATATACACATGTACACATACACACACAAACACACACACATATACTTTCTAGGTTGAGAGGTTGTACTGAAATCCTTTCAGGAAAGTTGATCCAAAAAGAATAAACATTTGACTAATAGTTTTATGTTCTCTCCTTTTGAAGACTGTGTGACCTCATCCTTTACCCCTATCAAGCCTTTTGATATGATGGTTCAACAAGAGCCAACAGTAGAAGTGGAGGAATTTGTTTACGATTCAACCAAGTATTCCCGGCCTTATCGGGTATATAAAAACCAAATTTATGTCTACCCAAAGCACCTCAAGTACGATGGGCAGAAATGTTTCAACAAGGTAGGCCTGCCTTTTCTGAGAGTGACTCCAACTTTTTGTCCTTCATGACACATTAGAGGGAGCATGTCTGGAAAGTGAAATTACAGAGTGTTGAATGCCAACATCTCAGAATAGAAAGCTATTTCAGGGAAAACGATTACTTTTGAACTGCAATGGGATTCCCTTTGGTATTATTATAAGGGGGAATGCAATTTTGAGACTTATGCTAACAATCTTTTCTGAAGTTCATCCTAAAAATTTTCTATTGGCCACATTTTTATTGTAGTTTTAAAATGTGCTCCATAAAAAAGCCTCGTCTAAATCCTATTGTGTTTGGACTTTTGTCTTGTGTAATGAGTGTAATGCTTGTTTCAAAAATTCCCAGAATCTGCTGCTGTGTTTCTCAACCCCATGAGGAAGGTCATGTGAAATGTGTTCTTTGGTGTGAATAGGGGCTACTTATTTCAACACTTGGGTTTTTTTTTAGTGATGGTACTGAATAACAAATTATAACCTCTCTTTCCCCTTGCTATTTCAGGCACGAAACATAACTGTGTGCATTGAATTCAGAAACTCAGATGAAGAAGGTGCCAAGCCAGTGAAGGTGAGCCAAGACACCAGAGTCACAGAATAAAAAGAAAATGGGAAAGAAATAGCATACTTTCCTCAAACCAAAGAGGGATATTTTATTTGAATTGGGTTGAAAAAAGAACAATTTAAAACATTCGTTTCCTATTTCCTGAAATTAATTTTTTAAAAAATAGCAATCATTAGCTGGAGCCTTTGGAAATGTCAGCCTCAAGGCACTGCTTGACTTGAAATGATTTTAAAAGAAAATTTCCTTGTTTCATATGAATGTGAAAAGCTTCCCCTTGAGGAGTTGCCCTTTACCGGAAAAGAACCCAGCTCTCACCTCCTGTATGTTTGATTTAAAACATTGCTCAGTGGGCCATACTTCCAAAGCTTTGTGCAGAGACTGCCCCTACAATGGCCTGATTACCAGCACAATAGACCATTTGGACACTTTCACTTATGGAAGGCATGCCTGTGGGGCCAAATGGGAGTTCCACATTAAGTGGTTTTGAAGTTAGAATGTGAAATTATGTCCCTGATGCTGTTAATGTGATTTTAAAGGATGAGTAAAAATGTATATGGTACAGAGAATTCTGCTGTATTACCCTGTATAATTACTGAAGTCTTACTTAACCAAACATATCTTTTCAAGATTTCATTTGTTTATATCTTCCAAGTTATAAAGTTAAGAAATGTAGAAAAAAGAAAATTTTGGGTTTTTTTCTATTTAAACAACCTTCAGGAAACCCAGAAATAATCTAGTTGTCAGCATGAATTGAAATGGGGAAAAAGTACCACCCTAGATTTGGGGTAGAGGGGAAGTTGCCATTTCTGTATTCTGAATTCAATTCAACAAATCTTTTTAGTGACTATTGTGTATAAGGCAAAGTGCTGTACCTAGAGACAGAATGTCAACAACAAAATTGTCCCTGCCCTCAGGGAGATTACATTCTACTAGGAGTGAAGATGGAATGAGATATGTAGATAGATACAGATATGCAAAATATTAAAAGTGATACAAATAAATTTCAAAAAAAAAACACTAGCAGCTAGGGAAATTAGGAAAAGCTTTGGTAGAAGATAGTATCTGTTATACTTTGAAGGAAGATAGGGATTTCATGAGGCAGAGGGGAAGCTGGAGTATATTCCACACGTGGGTACCCTGGGCCCTAATTAGTGGTATTAAATGGTTTTTAGAATCATCCAGAATGACATGCTTGTAGTGAATTGTGGTTACAAAATGCTTTCCCATTTCAAATCAAAGAATCAACAAGCATTTAATTAAATGCCTGATTTTTGCTTGGCTTGAAACAATCTCTAGTCTCCAAATGTAATGGAAATGTAAATTTTTAAGATCTTCCCAGCCCCTAGGCTAAAGTGCATCAGGAGCCTGGGATGGGAGGCTTGTTTTTCAGTAGATACTTTTTGATTGGCCAGTGAGTCAATAAGGTTGTTATATTCTCTGAGCCAGGAGAAGACTATATAAGCCCTGATGTGTAGCTTTGTTTTGGGGCTCACTTTGAGAAGTGTTCTGTGATTTGATCTGGACTGTGGGAAGCCATTGTTGAGAGCCCCCCGGCTTTGAAAAACCCAGATGTTGATGAAACCCAGATGTTGATTTGGTATGGATGTAATGGTTGGACAGTTTGGAAACTGTCTACTTGATCTGTTTCTCTGTCTTGATAATTCTGTCTGTATACTCTGAAGTTCCGTGTGCTGACCTTTTTCCCCTGAACTAGGTAAACAATACATATCTGACTGATTAAAGTAAGCTTGTTAACCCATTTTGAGTTGCTTTCATTTATCAAAGCAGATCCAAGACCCTGAGGAGGCTTGGGGTGCTTGCTGCTGCACCAAGATATTTAATCCTTTTAATATGTGGAGAAAGTGGGCTAGGTTATATCTATTTTATAGATTAAGATATAAGGCTCAGAAAAGTTAGGTGATTTGTTCAAGGTTGTATAACTAATTAAAGGGTAAGACCAAGTCTTAAACCTATGTGTTTGTGAGAACTAAAGAAATCATGGGGACAGTAGGGACTAAATCAAAAGTATAAGCCATCAGCATTTAAAAAAACAAACATTAATTAATGGAGAAAAGTTAAAAACTGAATTGTAGTCCAAAGTCAAATTGTGAGATTTTGCATATACAGGAGATTGAAATAATGTCAGATTTGGAGACATGATAAGCAGGGGGTGTCTCCATTTAAAATAGCACAGTTTGATAGTCAAAATTAATTAGATAATTAGACAATGGGAAATGAAGTTATTAGAAATTACCTAAACATAACTAACAGCAGTGAAATTAAGGCCTGAAGAAGTTGCTTGCCAACATACCTGGTTATCCTTCAAAAAAACTAAGAATTCTGGACTTGGAATCAAGTGAGACTCATTGGAAACTACCCCTTTTATTCTTATCAGTTGTGTGACCAAAGGAAAATCATTTCTATGCTCTGAGGTCAGTTTCCTCCTGTGTAAAATGAAGCTAATTTCTATAACATCTCTCTCACCTGTGTGGATCAGATGAGACAATGTATGTAAAACTCCTTGCATTCCTTAAATCGGTACAGAAATATCAGCTATTATGATTATTTTAGAATTAAAACAAACCTTTGTGCTTACTTTATTAAACAGTGTATTTACGGAAAACCTGGAGGGCCACTGTTCACTACTGCAGCGTACACAACAGTACTCCATCATTCCCAGAATCCTGATTTCTCTGATGAGGTGAGTCAATGTTTTTCATGATTCTAGATGTTAGTCAATAAGGTCAAGAGATAGGTAAGTTTATGTTTTAAAAACATGATTTCTTGATGGCAAAAAAAAAAACAAAAAACCCAGCTATTATGACAGCCAGTGCCACTGAGTCTCTGGCAGAAGGCATTTTTTTAACAAGGATTTTCATCAGCACTAACATCTTCACTGCATCCAGTATTTTACAAACCCTGAATTTTTGAAACTGCATTTCTCATTCCTTTATGTAAATCCTCCCTCACTCTAGTCAACCCCCAGTTATTGCCTGACTAGAGATTCATAGGCCAGAAGGCCAGAGCCCTTGACAATCACAAAAATCCCAAAAACTTCTCCAGTGTTCTTTCATAGGCCCAGCCACTGGAACTCAAGGAATGGGGTGGGAACAGGAGAAGTAATGATCTCAGTGGGGCAGGAATGGCATCACTTGTTAAATTGCTGTGATAAAGGAAGGTCATCCCTTTCCACAGCTAGATTATCCCACCACTCATTCATAGGTCATAGAAACAAACAAACAAAAAGAAAAGACACCACTTAGGCAACATAGATTAACTCTCAGTTGACCTATAAATCCCCTTTCTTCAACATGCTGCTAATAATAAAACTCTGACTTTAATACTATCATGTTATCATACAGCCCTGTAATTTGATTTTTTTTAAATAGAACACAAATTTGCTTGTTATCCTCAAGCAGGTCATGCTAATCTTCTCTGTTATTATTCCAGTTTTAGTATATGTACTGCCAAAGCAATCGTATTGAATTTTGAGAAAATAGAAGTCATGCACCAAAATCCAAGTTTAGCCAGTTTGACTGTTTTGAGTGATAAGACATTGGTCGTGTGGATAAATGGGTAGAGTATTAGGTTAAGAATCAGGAGGACATAATTTCATACTCATGACACTAGCTGTGTGACCCCACTCAAGCCACTTTTATCAGTGCCTCAGACAATTCGCTAGGACTTACCTGGGCAAAATTGCAAAGAGGCAAGCTATTCTAACAAATGGAATTGTCCAAAAATTGGATGAATGGACTACCTCAATAAGGGGTAGAATTCCCCTCCTGGGAGGTCTTCAAGCAGAGGCAAGATAATCACCGGTCAGGGCAGCTAGGTGCCTCAGTGAATAGAGTACTGGCCCTGGAGTCAGGAGGACCTGAGTTCAAATTCAACCTCAAACACTTGGACAAGTTGCTTAATCCCAATTGCCCTGCCTTCCCTCCTCCAAAAAGAAAAAAAAAAGCAAAGGAAAAAAAGATAATCACTGGTTGGGTTTCTTATTCAGGGATTCTTTTGTATATGAGTTGAACTATGAGGCTTCCTTCTGTGAACTATGAGATTCCTTCCAATTCTCAAATTCTGTAAATATCTAATCCACTAAACCATAAAAAGGTATTTGCAAATAACGTTGCTTATGGTCAGCTAAAGGCAAGTAACCTTGCAGAGTATCCTAGGACAGATCTCCTAATTTAAGGTTCCCAAGATCCTGTCTTTCTCTAACTTAAGCAATTTTGTTTTAACAGTGAGCACAATCAGAAAATATACTTAAGCTCTTTTTTGAGATTTTGTTCTGGTATAAATAGAATTACCTAAATACAGAATATTGATATAAAATAACTTATTTTAATTAACATATTAATTTTGTCCATATATTTTATGTCATAGTTGAGGATAGAGCAAATCATTTGGTAATTTGGTTTGGGGGTTGTTTGGTGGAGTTTTTTGTTTGGTGTGGCTTTTTCGTTTGTTTTTGTTTTTAGTTACCCTTGAATCTCAGTGGCCCAGTGCTGATACTTAGATAAGATCTGGTGTTTGCTTCTAGGAGCTTGAGCACATTATTCTCCCAAGTGGCCAATTGTAACCTGAAGTTACCTAATCAAGGAATATTTCTTGAGAAGCCCTTGAATTACACCCTAGTATAAGTTTTCAGTATGTTTGTTTATTGTAAACCTTACCCTTAGTCAAAATGCTTTCACCTGATTTTGTAATGCTATCACAATGTCATACTAATAGAGAATTTGCATTTTTACAAAATGGGGACTAAAACCGATTCCATCATTTCATTAATATTTTTGTTGCTGTTCAGCCATTTTTCAGTCATGTCTGACTCTTTGTGACCCCATTTGGGATACTGGAGTGGTTTGCCATTTCCTTCTCCACCTCATTTGACAGATAAGGAAACTGAGGCAAACGTGGTTAAGTGACTTGCCCAGGGTCACACAGTTAGTAACTGTGAGGCTGTATTTGAACTCACTAAGATGAGTCTTCCTGACCCTGGGCCTGACACTCTATACACTGCCCTTTATTGGCCTTTAGGGAACTCTTACATGAAGAAACTCCTACCAATACAGAATAGCACCTTTTCTGTAAATAGGAGTTTTAGGTCAATACATTTACCCCAGGTAGAACATGTCTGAGGCACCATGACATAGTGAATGGGGACCTGGGCTTGGAGTCCAGAAGGCCTGGGTTCAGACAGCTTAATGGATTTGTGACCCTGGTCAAGTCCTTTAACTTTTCTGGCCCTTAATTTCCTCATGTGTAACATGAGGGGATTGGCCTTCTAAGTTTCCTTCTATCCCTAAGTCCTCAAGGTTAAAAAATAATCCTTTTTGTAAAAAGGAGAAAAAAGTATGAAAGTAGCAAAAGAAAGCACTAATTGATTGGTTAATTCATTTATTAATTGAATTAATTTATTGATTAGTTGTCTAATTAATTGATGGACAGTGATTAAGAGTCTCATCAGGACATTACAGATTAAAGGACTTGCTAACCTAAGCCACCTGGCAGAGTGGATGGAGAACCAGCCTTGAAGTGGGAATACCTGAGCTTAAACCCTGCTCCTGACTTATACTATCTTTGTGATCCTGAGCAAGTCACAGTGCTCTCAATACCTTCCTAATAATAATAATCATAATAGCTAACATGTATATAGTACTTACTACATAATAACAGTACTAAGTCCTAAGCACTTTACAGTTCCTATCTCCTTGGAACCGCAACAGCCCTGGGAGGTAAGTGCCATTATTATCCCCATTTTACAGATGAGCAAACAGAGGCAAGCAGAAGCTAAGGCTCTTCCCCAGAGTCACACAGCTAGTATATTGAGGCCAGTACTCTATTGTACCACCTAATTGTCCAGGTTATAACTTAACAAAGAAGGTATTAACCTACATTAGTAGAAATTTCCTCACCTGGGAGTTCTTTATATTTATAATAACTAACATTTATAGAGCACCTACTATGTGCCAAGATCTTTATAATTATCTCAATCGATTCTCTACAACTTTGGGAAATGCTAATATTATCCCCATTTTACAACTGATGCAGACAGAGGTGAAGTGACTTGCTTGGCGGGTCATACAGTTAGCAAGTGTCAGAGGTTGGATTTGAACTCAGGTCTTCCTTACTCCATGCCTAGCTCTATCCACTGCACCATGAAATGACAGGTCTGGCCCCTATCCTAATCTAAGCATGAATTTCCATTTTTTATTAAGCTAGAATTGACATTTTATTTCCCTTATCTTATTCTTAGAAAAATGACTTAACTCTGAAATCCTAAGTACTCCTTTACATTGCAGGTGAAAATTGAGCTGCCCACACAACTCCATGAGAAACATCACATTTTGTTTTCATTTTATCACATCACATGCGACATCAATGCAAAATCTAATGCCAAAAAGAAGGAGGCTCTGGAGACATCAGGTACTAAGCAAAGTCCTACATAAAGACACAAATTCATGTTGTTTGTGTGAATTAAAAAGTTCTTTAAATGACTTAGGTTTGTTGAATTATTTTATGTCAAGTTCAACTATTCAGAAATCATAAGTATTTTTTTTTAGTTTGTTTTACTTTTTATAGAGTCCAGCAAAACAAATTCCTACATTGGCTGTATCCAGGAAATGAAATCTATATTGTCTCCATCTGCATTCTCAGTCCCTCACCACTCTCTCTCAAGAAATGACCTACATCTGTCTATCTATCTGTTTACATCTCTGACTATTTGCCACAAAGTTTTTTGGTTAAAAAAACTTTCTGTCTTTTCTCTTGAACAGTTGGCTACGCTTGGCTTCCTTTGATGAAAGGTGATCAGCTAGCATCTAAAGAATATAATATCCCGGTAGCAACCATTCTGCCTCCTAATTACTTAAGCCTTCAAGATTCTGCAACTGGAAAGGTATTCTACATGCCAATGATATTGAAGGGACCAGAAGTCCTGTAGTTGCTCACTATTGGTTTATTGATATTAGAAATATTCTTGTTATGAAAGTATTTTTCTTCACATCATTGGCCTGTTTCTCCATGTATTGTCAAATGTAGTCAAGTATGTATTTTCTTCTGCTAATTTACAACTCAACATTGACAAATCTTGATGGTAAATTCTATTGAAAAATGAAACAACCTGCATTGTGGGAAACTATAACTGTGACAATAACATCAATAAACTTTGTGTTACAGCACAGTGGGAGTGACTTTAAATGGGTGGATGGTGGGAAACCGCTTTTCAAAGTAACAACATTTGTTGTATCAACAGTGAATACTCAGGTGAGTCCATTCTCTTTGACATTATTTCCATTGTTATTTATGATATTAAGGAAGTTTCGGAAATCCTCAGTATCAGTAAAATTACTTGAAAATTAAAATTTTAATAAACTCTTGTTCTGCCTTTTTGCAGAGTGATCAAATTTTTTTACTCAGGTTTTATGTAGTTTATGATGAAAATTCATTCATTCAGAGAGAAGCCCCTTTCCCTTCTCAGACTGTAGATTATAAGCTTGGGACAAAAGTTCCACCCCTGAGTCCCATTCAAGGTCCCTTCTCTGTGGTGAATTACACTGACATCAGCGGTTAGTGTACATTATCAGCCTTACTACAGTATGAGAGATCTTGTTCTAAATTTCATCTGTCCTTTCTCATGCATATTACACAATGATCCCTTCTCCTTTTCTGGTCTTTTTTTTGCCACTTAATGTATACCAGTCATCACTGGTAATAGGCTGCAGCTAGTATATGTTTACCATGTGTCTTCCCATTGCCCCCTTATTCTCCAATAATGGTGATGTTTATGAGAATGAAGCACTCCATGACTCACAGCCACATGTCATAAAGTATAATAGAAGAAGTAAAATGGGTAAGAAATTCTTAGTATCCAGTATATGACATGCAGTTTGTTGGTTACCTCCCTGGTTTGTTTAGGCCCTCGTCCCCTCCAGTCAGGACCACTGCAGAAGCCTGGTCCTTGGTCCCCTTCCCTCACATCTCTGCTTACCCTATTCTCCACACAGCTGCCAAAATGATATTCCTGAAGCAAGGCTTAGCACATCATTCCCCTAAGCTCCCATGGGTCCCCATTTTCTCTCAAATCAAATGTAAACTCTTCTTTGGGAGATTTAAATACCTTCATAATCTATTTCCAAACTATCTTTCCAGGCATATGACATCCTACCTTATGCTACTCTACATCCTACTCTACAGGCCAGCAAAATCCTCACATACAACATTCTATCAACAGGCACACACACACACACATACACACATGCCTGGAATGCAGTCTCATTACCTCTGCCTCTTAGTATACTCAAATTTTCTTCAGAGATCAGATACCTCCTAGAGGAAGCCTTTCCTGATCTCCCTCCAACTGCTATTGACTTCTTTTAAAATTGTGTTCAGTCCTCCAAAAAAAAGCAAAAAAAAAAAGAAATTGTGTTCAGTCATGTCCAAAAAATTTCATTTTGGGAAGGTGGCATTTCTTGACAGAGATACTGGAGTGGTTTGCCATTTCCTTCTTCACCTCATATAATAGATGAGGAAACTGAGGCAAACAGGGTTGAGTGAATTGCCCAGGATCACACAACCAGTAAGTGTCTGAAGCCTAATTTGAACTCAGGTCTTCCTGACTCCAGGCCCTAGCCACCTAGCAAATTACATTATTTATTTTGTTTATACTTTTTCTTTTTCCTTTTTGGAGAGGGTAAGGCAGGGCAGTTAGGGTTAAGTGACTTGCCCAAGGTCACATGGCTAGTAAGTGTTAAGTGTCTGAGGCCAGATTTGAACTCAGGTCCTCCTGACTCCAGGGCCAGTGCTCCATTCACTGTGCCACCTAGATGCCCCTTTGTATATACTTGAATGGGTATAAGTTGTTTCCTGCAAATAAAATAAAGGTCCTTAACAGCAAGGACTATTTCATATATGTCTTTGTATCCCCAACATCAAGCACAGTGCATGGTTACCTATTAGGAGCTTAATAAGTACTGATTGACTGATTGGCTAATCCATTGAAATATCTCAGACATTAATCACTTGCCCAAGATAAGATCAGATAACATTTGAAAAATTGTCAGTTCTTCCCATGATCCTAAGCTTCTCGTAGGTCCCAATGTGCACTTTTGTATGTATTTTGTCAAACTATTTCAAAACGTATTTCCAGCATATGTTATCACATGTTGTATTTCTACAGTATTTTTCCCCAGGTATCCAGATGTTTGCCACAGATGTTGTGTTTCTTCTAGTATAGTAAAATTCATTTTTAAAAGAGCCCACCATTTAAAAAAAAAACAGTGGTATATATATATGGTCCTTCCACAGAAAGGAAGTTGGGCACTTTGTGCAGAAAGGATGATAGGAGCTTTGTGTCATCCTTAAAGTTTAGGAATGTATTCTGAATATCACTAATTTCTCTTTATAATCTATTAAAAAATCTATCATCTTAGAGTTATATCTAACCCCTTTTTGAATATGTTTATATTTTCAGCTTAAATAACTTTTCAATGTAATAATGAGTTTCAGAATATAGAATTAATATTCTAATGCTTATTATTATATGTAGGAATTGGGAATTCATTCTTTTTCAGTTCAATTCATGAATTCCTAAAACTTTTAATCCTGAGGTCACTATCTTTTTCTGCTATTTTAGGATCCATATGTGAATACATTTTTTCAGCAGTGCCAAAAAAGAGAAAATGATATGTCTCAGCCTCCTACCTCAAATTTTGTGCTCTCTTGTAAGGTGAGTGAACTTAGAGTCAATTGTCTGGAATGTTGAAATAAATAAGATTAGCTTTTCCTTTTTTGGCATTGGACTAGGAAAAACAAATAAAAGAGAATTTGCACAAAATTTGGGGAAGTATCGAATCTGGAAAAAATGCTTCTTTCATGCCATTCCTGAATCTTTCCCAAATTGGGGGACAGGGAAGGGAATATTACAGGTTAATCATCTCCAAATCCAAACCAAATGAAAATCAAAGTCCAAATTTTTTAAACAATCAGCCAAAAATTAGTTGAGAATTTGTGCCTAGGCTCATGGGATTCTATGGCACCTGAAATTATGAGTCATATCTATCATCGTATTCAAACTTGTTTTGAAAAATGGCAACCATGTTTTGCTTTAAAACTGATCAGTGTCATTTCTCGTGATTTATTACCTACTATAGAACTTGCTGAATGTAGAGAAGATTCATGCAATCATGAGTTTTCTTCCCATAATCTTGAACCAACTCTTCAAGGTTCTGGTTCAGAATGAAGAGGATGACATCACCTCCACTGTTACCAGGTACTCATAATGTATTCTATATAGAAGAAGAAATCATTTAGGTAATGATGTCTAATCGATTTCAGAATAGTTGGATGTACAGTGATGGTAGTCTAATGAAGTGCTTTAGAGAGAATTCTACCAAATATTTTAATGGAATATTTAAAGTTTTCTAAACTGTGCCATATCCTAGGTATAATGAATTCTCAATATTATTATTATAGAAGTAGTATCTGTATCACTTATCCATGGTAACTTCTTTCATAGTTTCCTTCATTATTTCCTTTATTACACTACCACTTATTCAGTCCACTAGTCTAATGGTCTAACTATATAGCTCTACAAAACAATCTCCTCTTGATAAGCAATTTTTGAATTAATGATTAAATCATAAAAGTATAAATGTCTTTTTAGAATAAGAAACTGTACTGGCATTCTGAATAAAGATAAATGTTGACACTAAAATATTTTCCTGGAGCAGCTAGGTGGCACAATGAATAGAGCACTGGCCCTGGAGTCAGGAGGACCTGAGTTCAAATCTGGCCTCAGACACTTAACACTTATTAGTCTTGTGACCTTGGGCAAGTCACTTAACCCCAATTGCCCTGCCTTCCCCCTTCCAAAAAAAAAAAGCAAAAAATTAAGTTAAAATTAA
This sequence comes from Petaurus breviceps papuanus, assembly GCF_028583685.1. Classification (NCBI taxonomy): domain Eukaryota; kingdom Metazoa; phylum Chordata; class Mammalia; order Diprotodontia; family Petauridae; genus Petaurus; species Petaurus breviceps. Next base: position 6,450,602 of record NW_027186457.1, on the reverse strand, counting down.
ATAAAATATTTTCCTGGTAATAGGGGACTAAAATTTTCTAATAGTACAGTGATACTCTAGACCGTATCTAGATATGTTTATGCCCACTTCATGCATGAATTGTCTGAGGTATAGAGCTATGAAAAAACCTGCCAGAGGTCATGCAACCACACATTTGTGCTGTTAGAATAAGAATCCAGGGCCATAACTAGGGTGGGATGATAAGTGCTTTGCTACAGGACACTAATTTTGGAGAGTACGGTAGGGTTGTGTTTCCAACCTGCCTTCTTCTTACATTTCTGAAGATTTAGTCATGCGGTATAACTGATACCATGGCCTTTGGCTATGACAGCCCTAGTCTGGCATTCCCTTTTTTTTTTTTTGGTGCACATGACCTAACAACACAACACACACACACACACACACACACACACATACCTCATCATCATCATCATCTCCTTAATCAAACAGGAGTTTTGTTCAATTAAGCTGATTTGCCTGTTGATTGTTTAACATCGGGATAAAATTATACAAGTGAAGACCTGGGTTCAACACCTTCTAAAACATGATTCTGTGGCTATGTAATTCTGTGTAAATCATTTACCCTCTCAGTGCCTCCAAGCAACTCTCTAAGACTCTGAGTTGCAGAGTGGGTGCACATATACTTTGGTAAATCTCTCAAAGAAAGTTCCTTATTACAATAACATCACAGATCTGCTCAAAACAGAAACCATACCAAACAAACAGAAACCCTTGTGCAGAGCAACCAGCCTGCATAATTAGTTTGGGAAACTACCCTCATCTTTCCCTCCTTCACACAGCTTACGGGCTTCCTACCCCAGTTTTCATAAATCTGTTTCTTAAATCAACATCCTTTCCAGTTACCTAGAGCACCTGATAATTAGAGAAAAGGAAGTATATCTAGGAGAGTAGACAATGACTTGGAAATTTGGAAAGTGCTGATAGACTGCCAGAATCCCATTGGCCAATGAATTCTTAGCAAACCAACCTCTCAGTCCCTCCATCAAAGATGGTAGTAGTTGTCACATTTACCTCCCAAGCCAGAGAACCATATTTGGAACACAGACAGTAGCAGCATCATACTTGCTCCCATGATTAACAAGTTATAAATGACTGAAAGGGGAAAAGGAATAAGAATACATACCATATTTTTCATTGGGCGATTCATTTGTGCCTTCAACATTGAGTATTTTCTGCAAGGAAAGCACTGAGTTGGGCACTACTGACTTGACTCTGCCAACAGGCACTTGAAACTGTCTTGTTCTACCTTCCAGAGAGATAAATAATTTTGATTTTTCAGGGTTCTAACTGATATCGTGAGTAAATGCCATGAGGAGCAACTAGACCACTCCGTCAAATCTTATATAAAGGTATGAAACATCCCCTAATTCTTTGTCCATGCCTTTATATGATATGTAGCTTGTCCCCTTTCCTGTCTTCGATGATTGGTGCCTGTTTTCCTATCAACAGGTCAGTCCCTGACACTGTGGGTCTCAATAAAGCATCCACCTTAATTTTTTTGAGTTCCATTCTTTGTATTGACTAGCTAAGTGTATAGCTTTATACATTTAAACATATTCATATGGGGGGAGGGAGAGAAATTAAGTTTTTCTCCTTTATAAATGAAAATCAACAGTTTCAGTGTAAAATTGAAAAGAGATATGTCTGTGGGTTTGCTGAATGCTATGTGTTCTTTAATGTTTTCTTAGCTCTTTTTTATTGTTTTCTCAGGCATTTTTTTCATTTCCCAAGTAACTGTATATTTGTACCTGCTTCTGGTATGTTAAAACCTTTCTCTTCTGGCATGAGTCATCTGCCCATCCCATCATGTGCATTGCTTTTTCCAGTGTCCTCTTTCCAGTCTTCACTCGGGGATCTATAGTTTCCATTACCCAGTTGGCCTCTTTTTCTGCCAGTGAACTTGGGATGATGTTTTGCAAGGTCATAGCAATAACAGAGCCAACTGTACTTCAATCAGTAGGAATAATAGGCCTAGTGAGAGAAAAATGGGCTTTCCCCCAAAGTTATATACATATATGCACACACAATTCAATCAACACCAGGTTGTTGTGTCCATACAAAAAAAACTAAATGGAATAGGGCATTCAGCTCAATGGCTCTATACTTTTAGGATATACAAAGAGATAAAGAGTAGGACCCTATAGCCTTTTTGAGAAAAAAAAAATAGTCCAGATGTGATTTCATTGGTATAAGAGCCCCCTAATATAGAAACACCCTCCATCAACACAGGTTGCAACACAGATATAACCTAGATTCTTAGAGAGTTTCCCATAGTACTGACAGGTTCCATGACTTTCCCAGAGTCACATAGCCAACACGTGTCAAAAGCTGAATTTGAACCCAAGTGGACCTAAATCCTGAGGTCAGCCATCCATCCACCAAACAACACTGTCTCTAGGTCTCTAGTAGAAACAGAATGTGGTAGACCAGCAGGTTCTTCTTTCAGGACAAAGGCAGGAAGGGTCTCTAAGGACTTCATGCCTGAGCACTATAAAATAAGGAAGTTACTTTTGCTACTCTACAAATTCTCTCAACTTTTTAAAACCTTTTTGCCATCCAACCACAAAAATACATGAGGATAAGCATATCTATCTTTAAGAAAACATGAAGTGCCCAAATCTGGACTCATAAAACATATAACAAATCATTCTGGAGGTAGGAGTAGAGGGTAGGGGAAAAGGAGAATAGAATATGGATTATTCACTTTAAAAAATATCGTGGAAACCTATCACAAGGCTCCTTTACTTTATAGTAAGCCGCTCTACTACCATTAGATTATCATTTAATTTGCTAAAAGCTTGTTGATTTCATAAATCAAGTTACCTTCTAAAAGTGTTTGTTTGGGGGAAAGTTATGATTAATTTAGGCAGGATATAATTGCAAAGTCATCTAGAGGATTCCTAACCTCTAATGATCACTACTTTTACTTCTGTTTGGCATTTCAGCCTCCAACGGCCATAGAAATAGAAAGCATTTTGACTCTTCTATATGAAGGCTTAGAAAAGGCAGATTCCATATTCTTTAACTCGCCTCCCCCCCCCCCCATTTCTACAAAGGCACAGCTTTCCTTTGCCCTCTTCAAGCTCAAAGAAAAAAGAATTAAATATGGAACCAACTAAAATTTTGATTTAGCTCCTGTGTGGACAGTAATGAAGTTCTGGGACCTCACAGACTCAGATTTTTATCTTTATCTTTGAAAGTGTGAGAGAGCAAGAATGAGACTTCAGAGACTGAAGCTTTCTTGTCTGGTCCAAATCATTCTGGGATAAGGAAGATTGATTTTTTTTTGTCCTCACATAGCTGAAATCCCCAAATCCCTCACATAAAGTTTTTACTTTATATCAAGGCTTAAGATTTTTTAAAGCACTTAGAGACATCTAAATGTAATCAATTTGGCTTCAATTCTAAAAAAGTCACTGTACTAGGGAATTATGAAATCTTGGTTCTGGTTTTAGCCCTACCACTAATTATAATACAACCTTTAACAAGTCAGTAACATTCTCTGGGCCTCATATTCCTCATATGAGAGGTAGAACGAAATGATCTCTTGAGTTTCCTTCCAGCTCAACAGTCTATAATTCCATGGCTGAAATCTTGGCTTAATGAAGAACAATTAGGTCCCCCATATCTAACTTTATTTCCTCTTGATGTGGGAAGGTGGAACAAAAATTTCCTCTAAACATATCATTATTTCGCTACCACTCAAGAATGTCCTGAGAAAATGAGGGATTATCTTTTGAGTGCCTTGAATTCCTCAAAAGAAATGCCAAAGAATTTCTGTGCATTTTAATAATCATTCAAAGATAAAAATAAACACCATTTCAAGTTCAGTGATGCCAGATGCTGCTAATTCACTCCATCTACAATAGCCAAAAGTATTGTGTACAGACAGCAGATTAAATTCAATTTCAAGCTTTGAGGTACTGTATTGCACTGCCGTGTTCAAATCCAAATTCAAAGGAGTAAATTTTTCAGGGTTTGGAGCTAAATAATTGTGCATGTATAAGATAGGTTATGTTGGAGTCTACCCTTGTTTGAATGATATTATGTGATCTTAAAAAAAAAAAAACACTTCTCCTCAATTCCCTATAATTTTATACGTCTTTTAGCTTTTTCTTTATTCTGTAATGAGTCTTGGATGAGTCAAGCCTTATTAGCATCACATATGGTCTGATAATGTTCAAATACAACATTTAGAAACAGTTATCTTCCTATATACTTCTTGCCCTTGGTCAAAATCTATTTTCTGTCAGCACATTGGATAAGACCCTGACTGTCATGACTACATTGAAGTTGAAAAATGAATTTTGCCTTCTCTTGAGGACTACTTCATAAGCAACATTGTGATAATTCAGTGATTAGCATCGAAATATCTAAAGTACATTTTAGTGCACATATTGATATGTTTCGATACAATGGAGAACAGTAACTAAAGCTATTCTTTGCACTCAGCAGTAAGTCACAGGCAAACTCTTACAATGAAAAATAGGTATTATTTGAATTCACACATTAATAATAATAGTAATGGTAGCCAGTATTTCTATAACGTTTTAAGGTCTACAAAGCAACTATATGTATATTATCTTATTTGATCCTTACAAGAACTCAGCAAGATGAGTTCTGTTAAGTGTGACCATGACACCTCTGTGATTTTACTGATGGAGGTTCATGAGTCACCCATTAAAAGTTGCTAATCATGGGGCTGGCCTTTGGCTGGGACTCTCCTTCCCCACTTGGCCATTTGAGTGGGTGCTCTGCCCCTTTCAGGATGAAGAGTTGCTACCATGCCATGTGTTGCCACTGGAAGAGAGAAGGGGAAAAGGTGCCCCCAAGTAGGTGGGTCAAATGCCCTCCATGTTTTCTCATGCCTTCTTAATCACTCTGTCTGTCACACCCTTGCTTTCTCTGTATCTGTATGGTGAGAACTTAGAGGGGGCAAGACCCCAAATGCCACTCGCCTCACACAAAGTAGCCAATAGTCAAAGGCATAAAAGACTCTTGTGGTAGGGACCTCATTGGTTTGGCTAGCGATGTCTACAAAGGGCAGATAACTCTGAGGGCTAGATTAAGAGATTGAGAATATTCTTTTCTGGAATTTCTGTCACATTTCATTTGATTCACTTCTTGGACTTTCTCTAGTATGTATTCAAGACCACAACATACAAAGAGAGGACAGTCCATGAGGAACTGACAAAGAGTGTGGCTGGTCTTCTGAAATCAAATGAGTTATCAACGGTCAAACACGTCTTAAAGGTACACGATTTAAATATTATGTTTCATTTATTAATACCATATGTGTTTCTATTTCACCTTCACTTTCTTCTTCAGCAGATCCACAGTGATAACATTAATGGATTTCCACAAAGCTTATTCACCTGTAGCTTCAGATATGCATTTCATATTGGAAGGCTCTATAAGTCATGGTTGAATCGATGACTAAGGTGAATTTGAGTACCTCTTCCAAGCACTCTTTAAAACATGAACAAAAATTATTTCAAGCTTGTATTACAGCAAATAGACAACTAATTCCTAGAAGCCTGGCCTTAGAATTGAGAAGACCTGAGTTGAAATCCCACTTCTGACTAATACAGGCACTGTAACTTTGAGCAAGTCATTTAATTTCTCAATTTCCCCTGGTAACTCTTAGATTTCAAGCTGTAGAGAAGGTGCCAATCTGTGTTGGTAGAGAAAGTTGTTCATCATGAGTTTCTTACACCTGTAAAATCAGAGCTCCAGCCCAATTTTTCAGAAAAATATAATGACTACTCCATTATACAGATATGATAATGGGGGTATATAACAATGCATACATGCTTCAGAATTTTTCCAATATTCTTTCATCAGCATAGTTATCTCCTCCATTAATGAAGATGGCAGTCTCTTCATCATTAGTTGCAAAACTTAATACCTTGATAACCAGCTTTCTGGTGACAAATCTCTCCAGACTTGGGCTAGTCCTTAGACAGCACACAATTCATCCTGAGACTTCTACTCCAAGCCTTTTCAGCGTGGTTTTAGACCTTTCAGAACTTGTGACCCATTGGCAGAGCCTTTGAGAACTCAGGTTACTCAGGTTGCTACAATGAATTATTAGAGTAAGACTTCAGGGGCAGAATACACACATTTTAAAGAAATATCTGTCAAAATGAATATTGGCCTTCAACAAATATTTACTAAGCACCTGCTATATATTAGGTACTGAGGACACAAAAACAAGGAAAAAAGTCCCTCTTTGCCCATTGGCTGTTGCCTTTGTCAATGGGGAAATATGAAGGGAAGATGGGTTTCAAAAAGCCTGAACAGGTGGCAAATATTTTTCAGTTTTTGACCCCAGATTCACATAGCTACAGCTACAGTTGGGGAAAAGGTTGCATTTTACCAAGTATGACACTATTTTAAGACGATGGAGTGTATGTTATATGGGCTTCATTCCTCTCAATTTGGGTCTTCAAACTCATAGTTTCCATTAATGTACTAAAGAGTCACTTATCTACAATGGGAAAAAATGGTTAAAAAATAAATTTCAAAATAGGAAACATATTGTTAATAATCACCTGGAAAAAAAGTACTCCATGTGCCATACATACCTTCCATCTCTCAGCAGAAAAGTGGTTGTTACTGTTTGTCCTTCGTTCTCAGAGAGGACCATGACATTAGAGAGATGATGCTATGACACACAAGTGAATTGGATTTAAGTGAGGGAGGGCTGTGCAAAGTCACCAGCCTCACTTTCTCCCCAAAGCCATCTAGTTCCAGTGGCAAGATAATAGATCAGGACAACTGGAGATGACCCAGGAGGGGTAGAATATAAGGACAGAATGAAGTGCCCAATTGTCAGACACGGCCAATGTTTCCATTTGTTTTGATTGGCTATTTATTACAGAGAAGATTTCTACAACATGGGGGAGGAAGAGAATAAATGGGAAGTTTCTATAATAAAAGATAATCAATAAGACATTTTAAAAGAAAAATGTTCAGCTTCAATAATAAAAGATGCAAATTAAAATAGCTTGGAGGTACCACTTTACACCCATTTAATTGCCTCCCCCCCCCCCAAATTTAAAGCAATGAAAATCTCTATTGAGGAATTGTGGAAGAACTAATAGGAAGTTTTTGAAAATCTGTCAATATACAATCACTATACTCTTTGACCAAATAATTCTAAAATTAAATGCCAATAGTATTACAATAAACAAAAGATTCTTATTCAAAGATTTTTATAGAAATATTACATGCTGAAAACAGCAATAGAGGAATAGTTAGATAAGTTGTAGTACTGTTCATGAAATGAATTGTTGTTATGCTATCAAGTATGACAAATTTGAGGGATACAAAGTAATCTAGGAAGAGCATCCTGAAGTCATGCAAAGAAAAAACCAGAATTAAAAGAATGAGAATGGAATACATACTTACTATAATCATATGAAGGAAAATGGTAATGGACAAAAATTCTAAAGGGAATTTAGAGGGAATGGCTAAATTAGTAGTATATTTTATATGTTTAAATTAATTTCAGTGTAAAACTTTGCTACATGAATTTAGTTCATAGAATCTCAGATTAGGAGTTAGAAAGAACATCAGAAGCCATGTAGCTCAGACACCTGATTTTACAGAAGGAGTAGCTGATGCCCTATAAGGTTAAGTGACTTTCCCAAAGTAACACAGAACTTAAGTAAATCTCAGAGGCAAGATTTGAACCCAAGTGCTCTGACTCAAAAGCCAGTGGACCTTACATTGTGCTACACTGTCACTTCAATGGTAAGATTTTTGTTTGCTTTTGACTGTCTGGGTGACCCTGTTGGTTTCATCGATATTGCATGCAGTGGTAGACCAAGTAAAACTGAACTTTACCATGGGGATTAAGCCTTTCAATTAGCTGACAAGAGATAGCTAGTCTAGTAAAAATAAAGTAGTAGAGAAAGGAATTGGAATATTTGACCTAATTTCACTCTTATTAAAGTCACTGAAATTATCTTGACTTTTTTCCTCTGTAAATTATATATACTTCAATCCTTCCTATCTTTTCAAGGAAATGGGATTTTGACCTTAAATTGTTTCATTTTCCTTAAAGACAAAATGATTATACCCCCAAGTGTTGTTATGATTGTCTGCTGCTTTAAATATAAAATTTATTTTACCATAAAAATCTTTGTGTTTATTTAATTTTTAAAATGTTAGTAAGTTAATTGAAGAGTGAAATTTATTTTTAAACTAAAATGAACCCTTTGCAAATGAGATTCAGGTCCTAAGGAGAGAAAATCTTTAAAAGGAAAATAGTTAACACCTTAGAGCCTGGCCTGAAGCCTAGCAAGATTTCAGTCATTATTAAACTTGCTACAAGAGGAAAGGGCTAGATGCTGTAAGTTTTCCTGAGTTTAATTTTTACCTGTAAAGTCATGCAACTTAATAGATACCCAGCCTTCTGAAACCATACAGAATTGACTATGCTACCTATGCCATATTTTTGTTGTTGCTGTTCAGTCATTTTCAGTCACATGACTTTTCATGACTCCATTTGGGGTTTTCTTGGCAGAGATACTGGAGTGGTTTGCCATTTTCTTCTCCAGCTCACTTGACAGATGAGAAAACTAAAATAAACAGGGTTAAGTGACTTGCCCAGGGTCACCTTGCTAGTCAGTGTCCGAGGCCAGATTTGAACTCAGAAAGATGAATGTTCCTGACGACAGGTCTGGTACTTTATCACCTGTACTACCTAGCTCTCCATAGGTCACATTTAATTTTCTAATAATCTATTTCAGGGTGTGCTTGAGAGTATATTTCACATTATTGTTAAATGCAGAGGGATGCAGTATAGATTGGCTTTTCTACCATAGAGATGAGTTTTCATCTTGTTCTTTTCAGCATTCCTGGTTCTTCTTTGACATTATCTTGAAGTCAATGGCACAGCACTTGGTTGACACAAAGAAAATTGAGGTAAGACTGGATATCAAATGGTTATGAATACTTATGAAGTCAGTATAAATTGAATCCACAATTTCAGACCCAAATGAAAAGTGAAAAGTCATAGTCTGTGTACATAGTACCCAACATTCTCATGTTTATAAATAATTATGTTTGACATCATATGAACAAAGCTTCCAGATAAATTACTGAATATTTAACTTTTTACATTAGTGATTTTATGTCAGACAGATACAGGATTGGTAAAACTCTCCTTCATTTCAATTATGGGTACTGGTTACTTTCTCCTCCCCCAGTCATAGCATAGTTTTAGGGAAAGCACACTGCCCTTGGGAGTTGAGACTTGATTGTTGGCTGTGACACTGTTGTGTAGCCATGGGTAATAAATTAATTTTATTTATATTTATATATCACTTAAATTTTATTTAGTTTATATATTACTTATATTATATAGTATTTATATAGCACTTTGAGATGCTAACATAACTATTATCTCATTTTATACTCACAACAACCCTGAGATCTAAGTGCTCCATTCTTATCTCTATTCATTACAGATAGGAAAATGAGGTAGATAGAGTTTAAGGACTTGACTACTGTCTCACAGCTAGTGTCTGAGGCAAGATTTGAACTCGGATCTTCCTGACTCCAGGCCCAGTACACTATCCTCTGTGCTACCTTGTCACTACTTAACCTCTTAAGCATTGTTTTCCTCTTAATGGAAAATGAGGGTAATACTACTATATGTCCAGAATAGTTATTATAAAAAAAAAATCCCTCTCTAAACCTCTATTACTAAATAAACGAGTAAGCAATCAAGCGTGAACTGTAAGTTCCTGGTCCCACTTCAATTAAAACCTATAAGCTAGGAGGGCCTTCAGGGAACCAACTGAGAATCTTCTCAGGTATAGATTTACAACATCTGGTAGCCATCCTGAGGTTTTAGGACATATTGTTTATCCACAGAACCTCCCAAACAACTGTGGTGCATGTAGGAACCATGAAGATATAATTGGAGAACCACACAAATTGATCTCTTCAATCACTGGACTTGGAATCAGGAAGACCTGAGTTCAAATCTAGCGTCAGAAACTTATTAGCTGTGTGACACTGGGGAAGTCACTTAACCTCTCTTTGACTCAGTTTCCTCATCTGTAAAAATGAGGATACTAATAGCACCTACCTCCCAGGGTTGTTGTGAGGATCAATGAGATAATAATTATGAAACATTTTGCAAACTTTAAAGTATTATATAAATGCTAGTTATTATTCTTAATTAAGTACTTGGAGGTCCTGAAGAAAAGAATCGAAATATTCATTGGAACACATGACATTGATTTGAAATTAAATAGGGATAATCAAGTAGATGAATGATAATTTTTTTTTTTTTGCTTTTTGAAGGGCAATTGGGGTTAAGTGACCTGCCCAAAGTCACACAGCTAGTAAGTGTGTCAAGTGTCTGAGGCCGGATTTGAACTCAGGTCCTCTTGACTCCAGGGCCGGTGCTCTATTCACTGTGCCACCTAGACGCCCCAATGAATGATAAATTTTTAAAAAGATATGTTTTCTTGTTCTTATAGCCCTTAAAGTAATATTAGTTAATACACGATTAGCTAATTAGGATTAATTCATATAACAAGATAGAGTTCATTAGAATTACAGTATTCTAGAAGTGGAAGCGACTCAGAAATCATCTGATCTGACTGCCTCATTTTCCAGATGAGGAAACTCATGACAGCCTGAGAATTAAGAGGCTTACCTGAGATCCCAGATCGTAAAGAACAGAAAAAAGAATTTGAATCCCAAGCTTACAATGATCAATTCCTTACATGAAATTAATATAATGATAGGGTGTGTTTTAAGTCGAGTAACACATGCGCCATTTTAAAGGTATAATCTGCTGTTTATTTAGCTTCCCCGGGCTCAGAGGTTTCCGTACTCTTACCAAAGTGAACTGGATGCACTTGTAATGGTCATCTCAGACCATGTGAGTTGGAAGTATAAAGAGGCCACTGAAGAAACAAGAAGAGCAAACCATAGTGTTGCCAGATTTCTGAAGGTAAATGAAATGTCGGATCGCAGTTCTGTCAACACCTTTGCTATAGCAAATTCAGCATCCCGCAGAGCATCTACTCATTAGAGAATCATAGTTTACAATGATAATGCAAGTCCTTCATGACGATGTAAACACATAAAGAGCTTTTTCTCACACTTGATGTTTACAGAACAATTTTTTTTGGTCTTATGTTTCTGTGGTTGTGACTGTTTTCAGTGTTTCAGAGTCTCAGTGAAGAAAAGATCAGGTACTAATACAATTGACATGATAGCCACATCCATCACAGGTGACTGACTACTGAAAACACCTATTTTACCATGACAAAAATCTGTTGCTTGGCAATGTTCTCCTCCTATGACATACATAGTATCGCAGAATTCTGGGACTAGACCAGACCTTAGCAATTGTGAAGTCTAATCTAGTCCAACAGCTCCCTTACAAAATACTTGGGGGGGTAGGGCAAGGCAATTGGGGTTCAGTGACTTGACCAAGGTCACACAGCTACTAAGTGTGTCAAGTGTCTGAGGTCAGATTTGAGCTCAGGTCCTCCTAACTCCAGGGCCCCTGCTCTATTCACTGTGCCACCTAGCTGTGCCCACAAAATACTTTCTAAAAGAAAAAGGGGGAGACATAATGCTAGGTGGTACAATGAATAAAGCACTGGCCCTGATGTCAGGAGGATGTGAGTTCAAATTCAGCTTCAGACACTTACTAGCTGTGTGACCCTAGGCAAGTCACTTAACCCCAATTGCCTCCCCAAAATAAAATGCTTTCATTCAGAGGCAGAGAAATAGCATGGCATGGCAAATAAAAGTCCAGTTTTGGAGTCAGGATGATCTGCATTTATATCTTGCCTCTGTCCTGTGCTTCCTCTATGAAACGTGCAAGTCATTTAACCTTTACATGTCTAGGCATCTCTAATATTGTAAATTACAAGTAACTTACCTATCTGCATTAGTGGAGAGAGTTTTCATATTGGGAGTTCCCTACACTGCTGAAGTCATAGATTCAGACAATAAAAAATCTTCATATGATAGCATTTCCTTATTCTTACATTTCTGAATGCCTTATGTAAACTGAATAGGCCTTTGCTTTTGTATACATATGAAATGAATGAATAAATCTTTCTAATCCTTTTTTCCTTCTTCCTTCAAATATATGGCCACAACTCACTCTCTCTATCTCTCTCCTCTCTCTCTCTCTCTCTCTCTCTCTCTCTCTCTCTCTCTCTCTCTCTCTCTCTCTCTCTCTCTCTC
>NW_027186457.1:6371568-6438337 GCF_028583685.1 Petaurus breviceps papuanus | reverse complement strand
CTCTCTCTCTCTCTCTCTCTCTCTCTCTCTCTCTCTCTCTCTCTCTCACACACACACATACACACACACACACACACACACACATACACACCAATAGTTATTACTATAGTTAGGGGTAGGGTAGAACTAATGAAATCCTAGTCAAGGAGCTGAAGACCTTAGGGGTATAGCTTGTGTTTTCATCACTGCTTTTATTTGAAAGCTGATGCTGCAAAGATGAAGGTAGATCTGGGAAATAAATAATTGCTTAAGGAAGATGGTAACTGAGAACAGGATCTAGATTTCTAGACCATTGATTAAAATATATAAAGGATGGGCTTGGGGCCGTGGATAGAGTAAACCTAGCAAAGCCTGGTAAAATGTATTTTCTTTTTTCTTTTTTTTTCTGCTCAGAGGTTTAAACAGAAAAGGAAAAGGGGGAATGCTATTTACACCAATATCTCCTTAGCTAGATACAAAAGAGCATAGCAGCTAGAAAATAAGAAGAATAGCAATAGAAACAACCAATAATCAAATCCAAGGAAGGAGCCAGTCTCATGTCTATAGACAAATACATGAGGTGCAATCATCATTGATGATCTTTATTTAATTGGTATTCTTCATTACAAGGAAGGATTTTATTCTCCAGGAATTGTGGCATGTTTGAAAAAAAAACCGGGGAAGGGAAAGAAAGTTTACATGATAACTTTGTATATGGTGGATTTACAGTTTCATGTGCAATCATCTTTTTTGTTATATGATGTTATGGAAATATTTGTTTTATTCCATAAATTTTAAAAAATTTTTGAAAAGAAAAAGACTGTGATATAAAAACAGAAATCATCCATAAAACTTATTTTTTAAAAAAGTAAACTAGACAGTATAACCCAGGGACAAATATGACCTCAAGGGTATTACTGAAATTGGTCAGTAGGGGCTCAAGATAAGAATATGGCTCTAAGAATAAGTATAACTTATTCAGGAAGAATGGAATGAGTAAAGAGTGAGGAGAAGAGCATTGTAATTTAGGAGGATATACTCAAGAGGAGAAATTGAGAATGCTCCAGGGATCTGTCCTTATACTTTTCTGTTTGACATTTTTATCAGTGACTCGGATGAAGACACAGGTACTTATCAAACTGTCAAGTGGCATATATCTAGGAAGTATATCTAACATATTAGGCAACAGCATTGAGATCCAAAGAGATTGCAGCAGACTAGGAGGCTGCATTGAATGAGATGGAATTTAATAGGGAGAAATGTCAAGTCCTACACTTGAGCTCAGTCACCCTCCTAAGTGCCGGATGGAGTAGATGTGGCTACACAGAAGTTTGTTTGAAAAAGATATGGGGCTTTTAATGGAATTCTAATTCAGTGTGATGTAAGCCCCTGAGAAAACTGATAGGATCTTAACCTGTTTCAGGAATGATGTATTGTTCAAGACGCATAAGGTCAGAGTATCACTATCCTGGCCTTTGTCCAACCACATTTCTGGGAAAGACTTTGACAGCAGAGAAGTCTTGAGAGAAGGCAACCAGAATATTGAGAGACCTAGAGATGATGTCATAAAGGGAGCAGCTGAAAGAACTGGGAACGTTTGACATAGAGAAGAAGTTGGATGGGGTAGAGATAACAGGATAACTTTCTATAGGTGCTTGAAGAGCTGTCTGTGGAAGAGAAATTAGGCTTGTGTAACTTGTAGATGTTATAAGGAGGCAAATTTTCACTCAAGATAAGGGGGAAATTTGTTATCGTTCAATGGTTTCAACTGTGTCCTCATTCTTGGCAAAGATACTATTGTGGTTTGCCATTTCCTTCTCCAGTTCATCTTAGATGATTGCTTGTTATCCTTCATTCTTGAAGAGGACAAAAATGAGATCACTATGCTAGAGTCAAGTTACAATATGTGGAAACTGAGTCAAACAGGGTAAAATGACTTGCTCAGGGTCACAAAGCTAGATTTGAACTCTGGAAGAGACATCTTTCTGACTTTGGGACTAGTACTCTATCTATCCACTGTGCCAGCTAGCTGCCCTCTAGAATTTTTTATTAGAGCTATCTAAAAGTGGCATGGGCTGCTTCAAGAGATGGCAGGTTCTGCCACTCTAAAGTTCTCAATACTAAGCCTAGATGTCCACTTGTTATGGTGTATTCTCCTAACATCAACATTACCGATGTTTTTTTTTTTTTAATTATTAAGCAATCAGGGTTAAGTAACTTGCTCAAGGTTACACGGCCAGTTGTTTCTGGGTGTGGTGCTGAGTGTCGATCTCCAGGTCGTCCCAACACTGGAGCTGGTGCTCTTACTCGCTGTGCTACCTGGCCGCCCCTACATTACCGATGTTGTAGAGAAAGAATTCTTGGTTGGGTATGGATTAGAATGGATGAACTCTGCACTCCCAGCACTTAGTTTGAGTAATTCTAGATAAAATATTGAATAGAACAATACGTTTAAAAGAATGAGTACAACCACTCCAAAATTACCAACTCATTCTTGCTAGATCTTTAAAAAATCAAAGATAGAAAAGTCACCAAAGAAAACAGTGGAAAAGACTTCATTCTCTACCGTAGTTGACTTAAATCTGCTTTACCTTCTGTACTATTTGTGTTTCCCCCACTGACCTTTTGTATTTCATTTATGCAGAAGTTCCTGCAAGGAATAGATAAATCTAAGATCTGAGAGATACTGGGACTGGGAGGCACTGAGGAGAAACAAAAGAGAAAAGAGTCAACGTTTATTTAAATAACCATCAATCAAATAAAAGAGAATAAAGGGTGGATTGCAAGATGCAATCAGATATTAAAAGGAAGTCTTTGTGTGTTCTACATCAAAGTTTATCTGTCTCTCATAACCAACCTATCAAACAAGCATTTTAAAGCACTTGCTGTTCCTTGCCAGCAGAAATCTGGATGAGTTGCTTGACCACACTAAGTCTCAATTTATTCATCTGTAAAATAAAGGAATTTAACTAACCTCTGAAGACCATTCCAGCTTGAAATCTATGGTCCTATCACCTCTACCAATCCTTTAGTTCAACTACAAGTACCCAAATAGTGTAGCTAATTTTTTTTCCTCGACCTGATGATAGAAGAAATACAATCATAACACTTCATTATCAATGGCTTATATAGACACAGTTGAGTTGGCTTTCATAAGAATAAATAAATAAACCATGACTCTTGGGGTCAGTATTCTATAGTGCTTTAAGATGTCCCATGTACCTCTCTATCTCTTGACAGAATATTAAAGATAGAGATGAAAGAGTCAGAGACAGAATGACAGAAATAGAGAGAAAGAGAGATAATGGATTGACTGAGGCCAACAGATAAATGATAGGTAGACAGATGGTGGGGATGGAGATAGATTGATAGATGATGGGGACGGGCATGATAGAGAGATAAATGATAGATGGATAGATGATAGATTGGTATAGATAGAGATGTAATGGAGACAAAGAGAGATATGGAGAGACAGAGAGATGATGGACAGATGACAGATTGATAGATAGATATAGTTTGAGGGAGGCAATCCTCTCATTCCAATAGGCATTACAAGAGTGTCTTTTGCAAGCTTGTGGGGGTGATCGGCTGCTGTGTATTTTTTTTTTTGCCTTTTTGGAGGGCAATTGGGGTTAAGTAACTTGCCCAAGGTTACACGACTAGTTTTGTGTGTGTGTGTGTGTGTGTGTGTGTGTGTGTGTTAAGTGTCTGAGGCCAGAACTGAACTTGGGTCCTTCTGACTCTGGGGCCGGCACTTTACTCACTGCACCACCTAGCCGCCCCTACTGTGTATTCTTTAACAAAAGAGAGAGATGTGACCTATGGGAAGCTCAAGGAATGAGAGGGAATCAGCCTTCTAGCCAGCAAGTGTCCTCTCCTGACTGGGTCTCACTGCTGGTGAGCTCAGCTGATCCAGAGTTACTTTTACCTGAGTTCAGCTACCAGGACAATCTCTAACAACAAGAATCATCCTAAATTATGTTGCCTTAAACTTGAATGCTTGCAAAGTCCTTTCTCCCAGCAACTCTGTGATATAGATTGTGTCAGTCCCTATTTTACAGAAAAAAGTGTCAGGGTGATAAAGTGACTTGATCAATGACAAAACTCAGCGTTAAGAACAGAAGTCAAACCAAGGTCTCCTGACTCCAAGTCTTTTGCTGTGCCCTGATGCTTTTAAAGTGATAATAACTGATATTAATATAGTGCTTTAATGTTCCCAAAAACACTTTACCTAAATCAACTTTTTCTGTTTGATCTGTGAAAAACTGATATTTACAGGGCTGAAGTGGCTTACCCATGGTAACCAGGTAATAGGGAACAGAGACAGGGCCAGAGGGCAGGTCCCTCCCCCGACTCCAAATTCTGTATTCTTTCCATGGTTCTGTGCTTTCTAAGTATGGGATGACATGAAGAGGGGGAACAAAGGAAGGCTCTGCTTGCTTTTAATCACTCACAGAGCTGAATCAACTTGTCTCCACACCACAACTTCTTCCTCGTTCTTGGGTTTCAATCAATTATCCCTTAATTCACTGGCAACAGGTTGTGGGAGCCAGAATGCAGCCTGCCCACATGATTTGTTAGGCCTCTTTCTAACTCATTCACCTCTTCCTTGAGTATGATACAGTGCACCCCTCATTCTGTTCACTCTCAATGAAGAAAAAGATGTGTTAAAATAGTCTAGTAGATGGTCCAGAATGTAGTTATGTTGAAGTTTGATTTGGCTATCACCTTTCAGACTTGGGAAAAAACAGCATTGGTATAAATTGCAATCTCCAAAAGTTAATTAATGGAGAATACTAATATAATAACCATAATAATATAATAACTAATATAAATAATGGAGAAGACTAATATAATCACATTTCTAGGATGCTTTAAGTATCATGTGTTTTCCTCACAACGGTCCTCTTTGGTAGGCTGCTTAAGAATATTATTTCCATTATACAGATGAGAAAGCTGAGGCTCAGAGAGGTCAAAGCTGCACTAGCATCAAATATGGTAAATAATTAACTACAGGTATCCTGACTTCAAGTCCAGAAAGTGATTATATCTTTTTATATTATCTTGTATAATATCAAGTTGTTTTCCTGTTCACCATCTTAATATCTATTTATACAAATAAAAAGCGAAATATATATAACCCAATGATTATAACCAAAAATCAGAGGTGGAGAAGATATATGATGCTCACCCGCTAAACTCCAAAAGATCTTATAAAAATTAATAAAGGAACGTTTTTAACTTGCTGGTTTATTTACATTCTTCCATATGTCTAATCACTTGCCGCTTTGAAAGTAACATTTAATACAGGTGTTGAAAGCTTTTAAAGGATGTTTTAATGACACTTCTTCAGAAATGATATGCTAAGTTTTTCATCTATGAAATTCATTTTAATATATTTAAGTGTTCTCAATATCAACATATTCTCATCTTATTATTCCTTAGCGCTGCTTTACATTTTTGGACCGTGGATTTGTATTTAAAATGGTTAACAACTACATAAGCAGCATGTTCTTCTCAGATGATCTCAAGGTAAGAATTACTTGTAGAAATCATGATATTTTCAAATATAGTGCTCTTTTCTGGGTGGTAGCACATGCCTGTAATTCCCACAGTTAAAAAAGCGGAGGTTAGAAGACCACTTGACTTTGAGAGTTTTGATTTACATTTGGGCTAAAGCTGATCGGGTGGCCACACTAAATATGGCACCAGCTGAACCCGTAGGAGGGGAAGGCCACGAGGCTGCCTGAGAAGGAGTCAACTGACCCAGATAATGAAAGAAACGGGAGCTAGTTAAACCTTCTGTGCCAATCTTTGTTGGGATCAAGTTGGAGAGTAGCCACAGCACTACAGCCTAGATAAGATGGGGAGTCCTGGTGTCAATAAACACAAAAAAACAAACAAGTAGACAGATAGATAGGTGATAGATAAGTAAAGACATAGATGAACAAATAAATATGACTCTAAATAAAATAAAATGTATGATTGCATAAATCTTGACTTGATTGACCTATTATTTACCCTAAATAAAGGTCATCAATCAAGGCAAGTGACCCTCTTTTTAAAGTGGTGTGTCCAATCTCTATCATTGCTGCCTAGGTTACCAGGGGGTATTGGCAGTAGACAGACAGACAGACAGACAGACAGACAGGAAGGCAGACAGACAGACAGGCAGGCAGACAGATAAATAGATGCTAAATAGATAAATACATGAATGAACAAATAGATACAGAATTCTGAATAAAATAAAATGGGTCTCCAACTACATAAATCTTGACTCGATTGACCTATTATTGATGTGAAATAGAGGTTATATTTCAGGGTAAATGATCCTCTTATTAAAGTGGTATGTCCATTCTCTTTCCTTGCTGCCTAGATTGCAAGGGTGGATTGATAGCACCAACCTTCCACTCTAATGTGAACTGTATGATCAAAGCATAAGGAATAGAGGATACTTTGACCATCGATAGGTCTCGGAAATGTTGGGGAGTGAACCACTGAAAAAGAACTTGCCCTGTATGTTGATGAAAATTGGCACAGATGCTATTGTTTGTGATCCAGACTTAACCACTTTCCTCTGAAGGCAAAAGTAGCCATTAAATGACAGAAACAAATGACTGAGCTAGCAGCATTATTATTAGTAATACAAGTGACTCACATTTCTAGAAAGTGTTCTGTTTAAAAAAAGAGCTTTCCTCAAAACAACACTTTGAAATTGATAGTATAGGTATTTTTATTCTCATTTTCACAAATTAGGAAATTGAATCAGAGATAAAGTGCCTTACCCACGATCACACAGTTAACTAATAGAAAAACCTGAGATTCAAAACCAAGTCATCTGATGCCAAATCCTCCTCATTCCATGAAGCACTGCTGTTATCTGTAATTCTTCAAATGAGATATTTGTCAAGTCCTTGGCACATAGTAGGCCCTTAATAAAAATGCTTGTTCCCCTCCCCCTTTCTCTTTCTCCAGCTATATCCACTTTGGTAGTTTCCTGCTCTCCCCCAAATTCCCCTAAAATAGTTCAAACATTGTCAAGTCAAAGCAATTCGCAGTAAGAACATATCTCCTGATTCAGCTAACTTAAAAAAAAAAAAACAAAATGCATTGATGACATTCTTACCTTCACATCCAACTCTCAATACAAACATAGCACTTCTCGGAGGGATTTGAGGTAGTAGGTTAGTGAAAGGAAGCCTGGAGTAATGTACAATCAGGAGACCTGGGTAAGTCATTTTCTCTCTGGGCCTTCTTCCTTGTCAGTAAAATGAGGGGGTTAGACCAGATGGTATTTAATGTCTCAGCCTCACTCTAGACCTTATATTTGAGGTTAGTCCAAGCTCCTTTTGAAAATAACTGGTGCAAGTCTGAATTCTGTATTTTATCTTGACTTGGTAGATTTAGAGTTGAAAGAACTTTATAGAGATCATCTAATCCAAACCCTCATTTTACAGACAAGGAGGTTGAGGCCCAGAGAAGGAACATCACTTGCCCAAGGTCACACAGGTAAAAAAAAAGCTGAGCCAAGATTCAAAGTAAAACCCAATTCCCATCCCTGTAAATCAGTGCTTTCCCCAGGAAACCACACTTGGTGTTTGTAAATTGTTGATGTATAAAACAAATGTTTGCAACATAAAAAATAAAACAATGAATATGATAGTCAAACTCCTCATTTGTTATTCAATTATGAAATATCAGCTTTAGTTAAACATGGGGATTACAAATATAGAAAATATTCAGCAAGGCTATGTTCGCTGCAACTGAAATTTTAAAATATTTGTTGAAATTAAATATTATTTACTAATGCATATAACAAAAGACATAAAACATAAACCAAATAAACAAATTGTTTGTGTGGACAAAATGAATATAGATAAGACCCTAACTAATGAATATCTCCAAAGTTCCTTCTAAGAATCTGCAATTCTGTAATTTTCTGATTCTATTCATGCAGTCCTACTGGGGTATTTCTGGCATGTGGTTTAAAAGTGCCATATACTATGTCTATGTCTAACTCCTTTATTGATTTTTTAGTGTACTAATGTGTGATATTTCACATTTGTTAATTGTAAATTTCTGCTAAATCGGTTGGATTCAAAATCTTCCTGGTCCAATTTTGTGAAGACATGCCAGGCTTGAGGCAGTGTGGTCTAGTGGAAAAAAGGCTAGATTTGGAGTCAAAGAACCTGACCTTGGGGCAGCTAGGTGGTGCAGTGAATAAAGCATGGGCCCTGGAGTCAGGAGAACCTGAGTTCAAATCCAGCTTCAGCCATTTAACACTTACTAGCCATATGACCTTGGGCAAGTCACTTAACCCCAATTGCCCTGCCTTCCCCCCCCCCCCAGAAAATAAAAGGCAAAAAAAATAAAAAACCAAAACAAAACAAAGAACCTGACCTCAAATTCCAGCTTTGCTCCTTATCCCCTGTGTGACCTTGAGCAAATAAGTCACTTAACTTTTCTGGGCCTCCAAAGGAGTTAGACTAAAAGATCTCCTCAGTACTTCCCAGCTCTAACTCTAAATCTTGTGTGTTATCTGATCAGCTTTCAATGCTTTGTCTTTTTTCATGTAGAAAATATTTTAAATTTATTTTGGATATGCCCTGTGGTTTTATTTGTTCAAGAAAGTGCCAATATAATATCACAATATAATATATATATCATAGTATAATGTAGTATAGTACCATATAATGCTATAATATAATATCCTAAACCAAGGAAAAGCATAGACAGTAACATGATCTTTTGTGTCAAAGATGTGCTATGTAATGATCTTCTGGAGGGTCATCTTCTGAAGGTTTCCATGCTTCAGTGTATCAGAATTCCACATGTGACCATACCCTCTGCCAATGTAGACTGCAAAGCATCCCCGCCTTAGCAGGAAGCTCCAAGGCTTGCTACAAATGCCATAATTCATCACTTCTTGGCCAACCCCCTAGCAATGAGTCTTTCAGAACTTTCAGACAACAAATGCACAGGCTGGCATCGGACCAACATTGGTAGCCTTCACAAGTTTGGCAGCTGAGACCTTCCAGAGCTTGCGCTCAATGGTACAGCCCTGAAGAGCCAAAGTCCGCCCCCTTGCGTAATACCGGTGTATGAGGCACCAGCATAGAAACATTAGTGAATAAATTTACATATTGGGGGAAAATGCTACTTGTTTCATGCTTCTACATTTTTCAAAGAGAATGATACAGAATAGTAAGTTTTAACTTGGCCACAATTCATGGCATAGCTATGGACAGAGAAATGTCCTATAAGTGACCAGTCATCTCTCAGTGTTTTCCATTTATCTTTTATTACTATATACTTCTGTCTCACTCACAGAAACACATGATAGAACTAGAAAGAAATTTAAAGATGGCCTAGTGCAACTCCCTCACTTTATAAATGAGGAAACAGAGGTCCAGAGAGGGCAACTTGCCTGCCCAAGGTAGCACTGATAGTAGGAACTAGATGAGTTTGAAATAACATCTGCTTACCTCCAAATCCTGAGGAGGTCTCTTTCCACTAAGCCACATAAAAGCTTAAAAAAGTATGGATACGAATAGTGTTATGTTAATGGGATATAAGATTTTCCCCACCCACTAATAGGCCTCACTTGGAGCCCATTAAGGGAAGCTTGCTTAGGGGAGGCTTGCTTGTAGGAAGCCTTTCACACCTTTAATTTCTAATTAGGTACTGAGTCAGGAGAGTTGTGATTGGCTTTAAAAAGGGTGTATATACTCTAAGGTTAGCATTTTGCTTTGGGGCTCACTCGTTGGAAGAGTGTTCTTGTGATTTGACCAGATGAGGCTCTGGGTAGCTGTTAAAGAGCCTCCCAGCTTTGAAGAACCCCGATGTTGGTGCTTCTCTCTCTGGTGACTATGTATGTATTGCCTTGGCCAGACAGCTAGATCTGTCTGTTGGTCTGTGCTAATTTCTCAGACAGCTAGAAGCCTACCCTGTTGGTCTTTATTTCTCTGTTTGTATTTTCTTTGAAGTTCAGGGTGCTAATTTTTCCCTTGCATTAGTGAATGTAATTAAAAAAAAGATTGTTGACCCCTTGAACAGCTATCTTTCCTAGTAAAACAGATCTAAGAACCTGTGCTAGCAGTCATCCTGGGTATGCCAGTGTGGCTGCTGCTGCAAACAGTTATTGATCCTGTGATTTCTTTGATATCAGGAAATCCCAGGTGAGAAAATTCCTGCTACTGGTGAAAATTTGCACTTTCTCTGCAAAAATTAAGGAGTTACCTAGAACACTAAGAAGTTCAGTTTCTTGCCCGGGATCATATAACTAGTATGTGTCAGAGATAGGACATAAACCCAGATCTTCCTGTATCCAAGGCTAGCTGTCTATACACTAAATTGGACTTCTCAAAACAAAACAAAAAAGATAGGGGGAGAAAGAGAGAATTGTTAAGACTTAGGAGATAGCTAGACTTTTAATTTTCCAGAACACAACATCCTCACAAAACAGATACTTATGGATTAGCATCCTTTCAGTGTAGAGAGGAAATTATTACCCTATGACATTTTCATCAACTATCCTAATACTGAATGACTGACTTTGGTTCCATTTCAGACCCTAAGCCAGTACAAGTTTGATTTTCTTCAAGAAGTGTGCTATCATGAACATTTTATTCCTTTGTGTCTCCCCATTCGGTCAGCCAATATTCCAGGTAATAATTCATTTCCTATTTTTGTCAGTTTCTAAAAATGCATGTGATTTTGTTCATTTTATCTCAGCTTCTATGTAGGCCTAAGATTATTCAGAAATATTGTACCTAGTTGAATCAAATGAAATCCAAGGGTATAAATATCAAAGATTTCATATTTTTCATCAATTCTTTCTGGGTTGACCTCTTTGGGTCTAATAATTTCAGTCATTTAATAACCCAGTCTCATCAATTTTTCATTAATAGAATCAACTGCTTGATCCTTGATCTAAAAACAGGTCAGAGTTTCTGGTTATATATTCTTCACTGTAGAAACAGCAGATAGAGGAGATTTTATCTTTTAGGAAAGCTCAGAATAAAAATTAATACAAGTAGAAGATAAAGAATGGAATTTCAGTTTTGAAAATTTTTGACTTGTACTTTTCTATTGAAATCCTAAAATGGAAGCATGGTCAATTTTTTTCCAGAAAACATGTTATTGAACAGAGACCTTTACATGGTAGACCTTATGAAAATTCTACTTGTTTATCAGTTACCAATAAGAACAACCAATGTAGACATCATAGAAAAGATCTGTTATGTGATTACTACTGCAAAGAAAAGGTCTATTCATGCAAACAGCTAACCTTTTGTTTTTTATTTATATTCATTCAAGACCCTTTGACACCTTCAGAATCGACTCAGGAGCTGCATGCATCAGGTAAATGTTTATGGGTTTATATTAGGAGATAATCATGTATTTATCTTTACAACTGTCATCAAAATATGGTCTCTGAGAATAGCACATGGCTAGGTAAAAAATAGTTTAGTCATGTCTACACAGTTGTTCACATTCAGATATTGGCATATATCCTGTTGTTTTGTATTATGTAATGATCAATCAAATTTTCACTTTCTCCTTTTCACATTCTCAGGCCTCCCCGAGCTCATTTTCCACTATACTTTACTCAGTAAACCAAAATCCCTTGACACTTTTAACTTATTAAGGCATTTGGAATTTTCTTGGACTGACTAATGAACAAAATTCTGTAACCAAGTATGTCTTTATGCATAAAGCAGTATGCATGTTTTTCTTTTTAAATAGCTAGGTGATACATGTTCTAGAGTGCTAGGCATAGAGTCAGGAAGACCTGCATTCAAATCCTGCCTCAGACATTTATTAGCTGTGTGTCAATGGGCAGGTCAATTAAGTTGCCTCAATTTCCTCCTCTGTAAAATGAGGATGTTGAACTTGATGGTCTCTATCCAACTCTAAATATATGCTTCTGTGTTCCTTATGTAGCAGATATCCTTTTATGGATTAGTTGCTTAGTTTCTATCATAACTTTTCATGCAAAATGGAGTCTAGTTGGATTTTATGAGGTTAAAATTAGGATCTATTGGGGTGGCTAGGTGGTGCAGTGAATAGAGTGCCAGCCCTGGAGTCAGGAGGACCTGAGTTCAAATCCGGCCTCAGACACTTAACACCAAAACTAGTCGTGTGACCTTGGGCAAGTCACTTAACCCCAATTGCCCTACCTTCCCCCCTCCAAAAAGAAAAAAAAAACAAATTAGGATCTATTTTAAAGTATATTCGTTAAATGATTTCTGGGATCCTGGGATGGGAGTTAGAAGGCCTTGTTTTTTTTTTGACACTTGCTACCTGTTATTCACTATGACTTTGGGCAGTTTACCTAATCTAGAAATTTTCTGTCTCAGTTACCCAAACTAAAAGACCCTTATTTAAAGATCATATTGCCCATAAATAGATGGTGAATCATTTGCAAATGTTAAGTACTTTTGGAAGCCATGTTATTTTCCTCACTACATTAAATAGCATCCGGGTAGACTGAAATAATTATCACATATAAATCACTCCTAATAAATTATATGCTGGTACAATCTAATACAATATTTATGAAATCCTTTAGGCATGTCAGTATTTCATTCTAAATACATTCTTTATTATTGGAATTTTTAACATTCTCAGTTTTACAGTATTAAAATGAGATTTTTATCTTTCCAAGATATGCCTGAATATACTGTCACCAATGAATTTTGCCGCAAACACTTCTTAATTGGAATTTTGCTCCGAGAGGTCGGCTTTGCACTGCAGGAAGACCAAGATATAAGACACTTAGCTTTAGCTGTTCTTAAAAATATAATGGCTAAGCATTCATTTGATGATCGATACAGGGAACCAGTAAGTGATCTCTCCCTCCTCTGAACTGCTTGAAACTCCTCTAATTACATTCAGTGAAAATAAAACCTAAAATTTTATTGATTTTTAAAGAATCCCTTTTTGTTGTTGTTACATTTCTCTCCAGGATAAGCAGGCCCAAATAGCCACTTTATATATGCCCCTCTACGGCATGCTGCTTGACAATATGCCAAGGATTTACCTGAAGGATCTATTTCCTTTTACAGTAAACACATCTAATCAGGTAACTTTGCATAATGCTTCAAAACTTTATTTTAATCTTTCCTTTAACAATCATCTCATTTTTCCCTTGAATGATATGATACAGTAGGAAAAGCAAGAAATTTGTAGTCAGAAGCAAATTCCTGTTTTGTGACCTTAGGTGAGTTTTTTCCTCTCTGCAAGTGGTTTTCTTATCTGTAAATTGAAAGGGTTAAATAGTTTGACCTCTAGGTCAAGTCCAACTCTGAAGTCTGTGACCCTAGGAATAAAGTGGGGATGGTCCATCATTTCCACCAAGTTATTTTAAAGTATCTATATCAGAATTACAGTTTTAGAATGTTTGCTGCAATCAGTTGCTACATCTTGAGTACCCCCTTCCATTTCCCTTGTTCCCCACTAATAATCCAAATCATAATTAATGTTCCCTAGCATAGAAATGCAGCATGCCATGATGGACAGAGGAACAAAAACATGGGTTTGAGTTCTTTCTTGGACACATACAAGTTATATGATCCTTGACAAGTCATTTAACTTGAACATCTTTGACATTTGTCGACTGACATACCACTAAAGTCCTAACAATGTCTTGTCATGGTGCAGAAAGTGACCGTGAATTTTTTGAGTGTTATGACAGCATAACTCTGTCAGCTCCTTGTAAGATGGGAAAGCTTCAAAGATGAGTTCAGTGACTAACTGTGGGCTTGATATCCAATAATCCGCCCAGCTAGGCTCAAAGAAACACATCCTCTGGCTTAGCCATGGGGTAATAAATGTTTTAACCCCAGTAACCAAAAAATACTGTCTGTCTTAGGTAGTGTGATCTGTGAAATCATAGATTGGCATATAAATTTGTACCTTCTTGAATCCACCTACTGGAATCCACACTAGTGTGTTTATAAAACCAAGACTAGAGAAAGCTTACTAGTGGCATTTCACTCTGAGCCAATAGCAGTAACCATTACTCAAGTTTTCATAGATTAGAAAGGTCCTCACATCACTAGGCAAATTGTACTATTATCTGATGAATTGACTTTGGAGAGGGATAAAAGATTCATCAAAAATGTTGCAATAAAAAAAGTTTAATAAAGAATCGCCATATGAGTTTTAACTCATTACCATTGCAAATTGGGGTGTTACTGTAATGTATAAAAAGTTTGAGACAGGGCGGCTAGGTGGCACAGTGAATAGAGTGCTGGCCCAGGAGTTAGGAGGACCTGAGTTCTGATCTGGCCTTAGACACTTAACACACACACACAAAACCTAGCCGTGTGACCTTGGGCAAGTTACTTAACCCCAATTGCCCTCCATAAAGCAAAAACGAACAAAAAAAAAAGTTTGAGACATATAAGTTCTGGGTAATTAGTCATTTTATTACTAATGCCAGCATTTAAAAAAAAAAGAGGTCAATGGCACTCTCAAATGCCAAACACAATCACTGTGGCTGTCTCAAAGCTTATATGCCCTTGGAAGAGGTGTGTTCCTGAAGATAGCACTCAAGACTGATTGTTTAATAATTAATGAAAGAATAAATATTATGATGAGGGACTGGACCTATTATAGTGAACTTTGATTATGTCATTTACTTCTGAGTTACCCCCAGCATTGGGCAATCTGTTCAAAGAATTTAGCCCCAAACCTCGGTAGAAGGTTGGGTGGGATCTGAACAAGATTGAGGGGAGTTAATTGAGTCTCATTATCAATAATTTCCTTCGAGATGCTGAACTTTGAAGTGGACTATAGAAAAGAGGGGATTCTAGATGTCATTATTAATAGTCATCTCTCTTGTTACAATGAGCCAGTTTGTTTCTTTTGACATGCAGGGATCAAGGGATGACTTGAGCACCAACGGGGGATTTCAGAGCCAGTCAGCTATGAAGCATGCTAACTCTGTGGACACGTCATTCTCTAAAGATGTTCTTAACTCCATAGCAGGTACTTGGGAACTGATGGAAATTCATGTTCATCAACTTCAGCTCCATCTCATCACATCATTGTATTTTTGCCAGTTCATTTCTGTGAGTCTGGGTCATAAGTGCACAAAGGAAAAGAAAGAGAGAATCCTTTTCTGTAGTATATAAGCCCTGCCTGTAGGCTCCTAAGAAATAGCCTAACTAAATATTGGTCAGTTTTGTACTTAAGACATCACTGACCCCCTGTATGCCACACCTCCACCCACATCCACTAGTGACATCCTCTTTGCATTGTAGAAAATTCTTCAGGTGGCGCAGTGAATAGAGTGTTGGCCCTGGAGTCAGGAGGACCTGAGTTCAAATCCAGCCTCAGACACTTAACACTTACTAGCCATGTGACCTTGGGCAAGTCACTTAACCTCAATTGCTCTTTTTCCCCCCTCCAAAAAAGCAAAAAAAAAAAAGCCTTCAGTAACTTGTCTCCATGAGAAGTGTTTATGTATATTTCATCCTATCCAAAGTAAGCTACTTGATTGCAGGGATTATTTTTTCCCTTTTCTTTACATCCCAAAATCCCTTTGTCCAGCACAAAATAACTGCTTGACAAATTGGTGTTGATTAGTTGCTTGGTTGGTTAGTTACGTATCTGAGAACGACTTTGCAACTTCTTATTGCATTTCCCACTTGTTTTAACTTAATCTTTGAAAATCATCTGCATGGGAGGTATTTTATCTCTCTGGGTCTCAGTTTCTTCAGTGTAAATGATGGGGTTGAATTCTATGACTTTTAACCATCATTCAGTTGTAAATCTATGATGCTGTAGTTTGTAATCCAATGGCTACATGACCTTTCAGGTCCCTGCTCGATCTAAATCCTAAAATACCAAGATTCATCATTCCGTTACTGAGCTAAAGCATGTCACCGCTCACTTTTTGAACAGTCTTCCAGCTTCAAAACACAATTTTGACAGCTATTTTGGAAAGGTCACTCTCAAGGCCTGATATCGTAGGTAAAAAAAAAAAAAACTTCTCAAAAAGAGTCTTCATGAATTTTTATTCTATACTCCAGCAGATTTCAGCAACTATCTTCTCCGCCCCCCCTAACTCTAGTCTTCTATCTGAATCTATTGGTTCATTCCCTGCTATCAACAAACCCCCCCCCCCAATCTTAAAATAAGAAACTCTCACTATATCCTACCATCCCTAGAGATTCCAGCCTATATTTTTCTTCTCCTCAGATAAATTCCTTGGGGGGGGAAGCCAGCAATAACAGTCAGTGCTTTCAATTGCCCCTCTATTTGTTTCTTCTAAACCCTTTGCATCTAGAAAATAGTCTTATCATTCAACTCAACCCAGTCTCTTAAAAGGCACCAAAGATCTTGTAATTGTCAGATCTGACAGCCTGTTCTCAAACCTCGTCCCTCTCTGATCATCAGCATCTGACTCTGTTGATCTTCTTCTACTTCTTCTCCACTTGCCTGATCAATCCTCCTCAGTCTCCTTTGCTCTTTGTCTGTGTCTTACACATTGATGGTGGTTATGCTCCCAAGACTCTGTCCTGTGCCCTCTTCCCTTTTTCCCCTATATTCTCTCATGGGATGATCTCTTCAACCCTGTGAATTCAGTGATTATACAGAGCACTCGAGATGTATACACTTCACTAGTGAAGTCAGTTGCCAAATTTTCTCTCTGTCTCTGTCTCTCTCTTTGTCTCTGTCTCTCTGTCTCTTTCATTCTTGGTTTCTGTCTCTCGGTGTCTCTGCCTCTGTTTCTCTGTATTTTTCTTTGTCTTTATATCTATCTGTCTCTGTCTATCTCTGTCTCTATATGTCTGTCTCTGTTTCCCTGCCTCTTTTTCTTTCTATCTGTGTCTCTTTGTCTCTCTGCATTTCTCTGTCTCTATCATTCTGCCTTTCTCTATCTGTGTGTCTCTCTGTTTATCTCCCTGTCTGTCTCAGTCCTTGCCTGTACATTTTTGTCTCTGTCTACCTCTTTCTCTCTCTCCATATATATATATATATGTGTGTGTGTGTGTGTGTGTGTGTGTGTGTGTGTATGTGTGTATATATGCACATGTATATAACACATGTTCATAATACAAATATATTCCCTGCTCCATTTACATCCACACCATCCTATTTCAGGCCCCTTTCACTTCACACTGAATCCAGGAATTTTATATATTGACATATCAGAGTATGGGGGCAACCAATTCCCTCATTAATTAGCAATTCCAGTGCCTAGAGCAGATGTCATCAAATATATGGGTAGGAAGAACCAGAATGGAGGCCTTCAAATCAATTTTAAGACAATTTCATTTTATGGGAGGAAAAAAAAGTATAAAAATCTAATAGCTTCCCATCTTGATAAATTATCAATACTGAATTTCTAAGATCAGTTATTTTTACTCCTTGAAATAGCGTGAGTTCTGTCGACACCACCTAAATTTCATTGCCTCAGGACATAGCCCCTATGGCCCTGCCCTAGTTGTATCGCTATAATACTAAACGTCTTTGTGAGTTCTCACTTTAATTTCACTTTCTGTCCTCATACATCCCATTTTAGTATGTGTGCTGTGGCTTTGTTTGCAGCTTTTTCATCAATAGCTATTTCTACAGTAAACCATGGTGACTCCAGAGCTTCCCTTGCAAGCCTTGACTCCAACCCGAGTACCAATGAGAAAAGCAGTGAGAAAACCGACAACTGTGAAAAGGTACGAGCCCCCCCCCAAAAAAAAAGAAGTCCTTGCACCCCCTTGTCATGATTGATCCTGAAAGTGTCTGATCTTGTTCAGTGACTGCTGTGTCTTTGATTCAATAGATCGCAAGGCCACTGTCCCTGATAGGATTGACGCTGAGATATGACAAGCTTGATCAAGCAGAAACGAGGAGTCTTCTCATGTGCTTTCTTCACATAATGAAGACCATTTCAGAAGGTAGAGAAATCTTTTTAAAATGACTTTCAAGTACAAGAAAAAATACTAGATTTCAAATAACCCCATGCTATTATGTTACATGTGCTTCCAGAGACTTTGATTTCCTACTGGCAAAGGGCACCCATTTCAGAGATATCTGATTTCTTCAGCATATTGGAGTAAGTCCTACAGCTTAATTATATATGGTGTGCAAAAATGTATATATGTTCACATGTGTATTTACAGTACATAGCAATATATGTGTATGTGTGTATATTTGCTTGTTTGTTTACTCCTTTATTTATTCTTTTTTTAATTTTCTCCCTCCAGCTGTCATAGCAAGCACCTACCTAGAGAACTGAATGAGAATTGGGGGGTGGGAGGCAAGATCATGGAATGGAAAAAATGCTCTTGGAATTGGGACTTAGGTTCAAGCAGTAATGTGCTAGCAAATGTTTAACAACTGACCCTCCGAAAATGCATGACATACTTTTATATCTAATATGAAATATTAACATTTTCTCCTTTACTTTTTAAAATCTAATCAATAGAACAATAGATCAAGCCCTAATTTATAGCATTTGCCTATCTCCAAGGTATAAACACTCAGACTAAAAAATCTAACCATCATCTGTCATGAACTGGTATTTCACATACAGTCCTGGGTTCAAGTCTCAGTTTAACAGTTTCATGACCTATCTGACCTCCAGCCCCCTCACTTAAGAATGAGAAAATTAGACAAGATGTTCTCTGACTTATGTTTGCAGCATTGTATGATACTATGAATTATAACAATTGACATTTTAATACATATGAAGCCCTTTACATCCATTATGTTAACTGCTCCTCATAACAACCTGAAGAATATCTTCAGAAGCAGCCTGAGATCACAGTTAGAGAGCTAGCCTCAGAAAGACTTGGACTGAAGTTCTGTCTCTGATATATACTGGTCAGGTGACCCTGGACAAGTCATTTTACCTCTTCAGTTTTTCTAGGTAACTCTCCAAGTCTATAAGTTACTGAGCTATACTGGCACCTTCACTGATAGAGTTTCTTCACCTGGGAGTTCACTGTATCACTGAAAACACAGACTCAGACCCTATCCCTAGCATTAATGAGTGTAAGTGGTTTGCTCTCTGAAAATGGTACTAATAAGCAGATCTAACATCTTTTTTTTTTCTTTTAGTGTTTGTCTTCAAAATTTCAGATACCTGGGCAAACGTAATATAATAAGGTAAAATTTTTGAACTATTACCGTTTTTAGGAAACATGAAATAATCATTTAATGTATAAGATTAATCCTAGATAGATATTCTCCTCTGCATTCACATAATCACCATCCTGGTTCACTGCGCATCGAATCTAAAAACTTTAGATGTTAATAGTATCAGAGGGTCCACCAGGGCCATGACTAGCAATTCTGGTCCTTAGAACAGATATCATAAAATATGTCTGTGGTAAGGAGCAGAATGCAAGTTTAGATTTATTTCAAGCTTTAAATCAGCATTGCTCTGCAGCATTTGATTTTTAGGCAAGTAATCAGAGAGGGCCCTTTCTGTATACAAGATACTTAAGAACAGTTAAGGAAAATTTCCTCCCAGTAATATATCATATATTTCTGAGGGAATTTAATAAATAAACAATTTATTAAGCACGTAGTTTGTGGCTGGCAGTGTGTTAGATGCTAGAAATAGACAGCCTCCTAGGGAACCCATTCGGGAAGCCATGTGTATCCATATAAGTATGTGCAAAATAAATACATGGTAATCAAAAATAAATACCTGGTAATTTTGTAAGGGAAACAGTAACAGCATTTGGGGGAGTTAAAAAAAATCCCTTCAAGTGGGATGTGATTTTTGAGCTGAGTTTTGAAGGAAATTGGGGATTTTGAAAGACCAAGGGAAGGAGGGAGTGCCCTCCAGGCATGGGAGACAAAGATAGAAAATGGAAAGTCTAGTATGAGGAACAGGAAGGGCGGGTTGGACAAATCCTAGTGTATGTGAAGCAAGACACCTGGAAAGGTAGGTTGAAGCTTCATTATGAAAGTCTCTGAACACCTCCCTGAAGAGTTTGTATTTGATCCCAGAGATAATACGGAATCATTGGAGTTACTGAGCCAGAAGAGAAGGACATGGGCAGACCTGGGCTTTGCCAATCTCGGTTTGTTAGCTATGTAAAGATTAAAGAGAGATGAGGTAGAAACTTGAAGCAAAAGCCTAATTAAGAGACATTTCAGGGCAGCTAAGTGGCACAGTGGATAGAGCACCAGCCCTGGAATAAGGAAGACCTGAGTTCAAATCTGTTCTCAGACATTTATTAACTGTGTGACCCTGGGCAAGTCACTTAATCCAGATTACCTCAGGGAAAAAAAAGCTTATTTCAATAATCCAAGTGAGAAATGAGAACCTGAATGTGCTGATGTATTGGCCAAATTAATGTGATCATAGAAGGAGTAATGTGGGCACAATTTTTATATATCCACTTCAGAGAGATCCTTCAATAAACAGCCAAAGAGGAACAATCACAGGGATGCTTTGGTTCTATTATTATCCATTTCTTTTGAGAAAAATCCCAGGTCAAGCCCCTTATCCCAACCTGGTCTTCCAACTGCCAGCAGTAAACATGACTCTTATGATTATATTTCTCTATTAATCAGTGAAATTTGGCAGATTAATATTCTAGTTCTTGTTTTATTAGATATGTTTCTGGGTTTCTTAGACACAGTTATAGAATTAACATGCATATTTTCTTTTTAGGAAAATCGCTGCTGCATTTAAGTTTGTCCAGGCAACCCAGAATAATGGAACTCTCAAAGGCTCCAATTCCTCCTGTCAGACCACAGGTCTCCTCTCACAATGGTAAGGTCATACCACCTACATATATACATACACATACACACACTGTGTATATGTACACACATACACATGTGCACATTTGTATACATATATTTCACACATATAATAAAATATGCGTATACACATATGTATATATATGTATATATGTCAACAAAATATGGATTTTAAGTAATTTCAATAATAAATTTTCTATAATATTTACTTACATTTTCATGTATGTTCATTATTGTGCATTGTGTATGTACATATGTATGTGTATCAAACCAAATATGAATTGTAAATAACTTATCTTTTGGATTCCATTAGAAGTGGGGTATTTTTTGAAAAGGAAACTCTCTTAAATCTTAACATGGCTAACACATTTTTGTTCCAATATTTGGGTCCTTTTAGTAGTTGCTAATCTTTCCATGGAGAGGCCAAAGCAACAACAAGCAATCTTTCATAAAGCACCTACTATGGGCCAGTTATTGTGCTATGAACAAAAATAGAAACAGTCCCTGCCCTCAAGGTGCTCACAGTCACAGTGACATAGAGGGCTATCCCTCAATAGATTGAGGGTCTATGTTGGAATCATTTAGGCTTGGGTTCAAGTCTTCCTTCTGACATGAACTAGCCATATGGGTATGGGCAGGTCACATAAGCCCCGATTACCACAGGCAAATCTCTACAACTCTTAAGTTACAAAAGAGTTACCAGATAGGAGTTTTCTATACCAATAGAATCATAGACCTAAACCAAAACAAACAAATACCTTCCAGACAAATGGCAAAATTTTGGATGATATCTGTGCCTCTTTTATTTTAGTAATTACGATTGTTTTTTTAAGCTGTAGTATTGAGGTGGCATTTGCTAAAATAGAGGGCACCATTAAAAAGTGCCCAGAAGTTAGTATGTGCTTAATAAATTAAGTGCTTATTGAATGTAATTAGAATCTCATATGACTCATAAATAACAATTCTATGCCAATATAACATTCTGGTTTTGTTTATCCCTTCCTTTGGTAGCTTACCAATTCAGATAACTAAAGCAGTATTCTTGAAAGTTTTACCCAGAAATCTGAGTAGGAAGCATAATGCAATTGGAAAAACTGGATATGGAGATAGAGAATTTGGATTTGAATCCTAATTCTGCCACTTATAAACTGTGTGGCCTTGGGAAAATCACTTAACCACACTGGGCCTCAATTCCTTAATCTATAAAATGAGAATTTGGGCTAAACAATCTCTAGTCCTTTCTATCTCTAAATCTGTGATGCCATGGGATTTATGGCCAAAAAAATCATTAGCTGTATTTTCTCTATACCATAAGAATCCCTGTAATTTTACCATAAGTATGCAATCCACATCCAATAATAATAAATAATAATTTTGCTTGAGGTTGTGCCTGTTTTGCTTAACTCTGTGGGCTATAGTTCAATCTGAATCTGAGCTAAGTCCAAGTGTCCAATGCAATGAGCAGAGGTCTTCCTAGGAAATCCGAATAGGCCCCACATCATCTCTAGGTCCATGGTCCCCTTAGAAACCAAAATACTTCCCAGGACTTGCAGGTATAAATGGATTTATATCCTAGAACTAAGCATGTTATATCTCCCCATCAGGGTCCATCAGATGGATCTCAGAATCCAGCCCATTTGCTCCTGAGATCCTGGGAGATGGTCTAAGCTCATCTATCTTCTGTCAGTTCAAACAGCTTTCCTGAGCCCCATATGGACCACCTAAGATGAACATGCCTGTGGTTAACTCAGAAATAACCTAACCTTGAAGATCAGACATGAGACCAGGAGATGGTCATTTGTTTCCAGTATTCAGTGTTTTATCCTTCCCTCACAGAGCTGTTTTTAAGGGCAGTTGAACCAATAGTAAATATCCTTAGAATTATAAACCTATTATATTGACAGAGGAGGAAGAGGGAACCATTCATCACTTGCTTCCCAAATAAACATTATTCTCAGTTTCATAACTGGAAGAGGCATCAGGCATTTGACTAAGGCATCTGAGGCCATCATGCTGTCCTTTAATAGAAATAGCATGGTGGTGTTATCTTAAAATGTGGCCAAGAGAGACAATGAAGCTGTCTTCAACCCCTCCCCCAGTGTTTCAGACTCTCTTCCTGTCATTAGCTCTTCTGAAACTTAAATGTAATGGTAAATCATAAGAATCTCCAAGTAGATAACTTAAGTATAGGCAGCTAGGTGATGCAGGGGCTAGAATGTTGGACTTGTAGTCAGGAAGACCTGACTTCAAATTCTGCCTCAGATATTCACTAGCTAGGTGACCCTGTGCAAGTCACTTAGCTTCTTTCTGTTTCAGTTTCCTTATTTGGAAAATGATAATAGCAGGACCTACCTCAGCAAGGTTGTTGTAAGGATAAAATGGGGTAGCATGTATGTGCTTTGTAAACCTTAAAGTGCTATGTAAATGCTAGCTATTGTTGGGATTAAATATTGCCATTAACCAGGTCCTTCCATGGAGCGTGTCTTACAAAAAACTCTTTTGGCACCAGATGAATAGTAACAGAGTCATGGCCATCTTTCCCTTCTCCAACATCAAATGCGCTACAACTTAACATTTCAAGTGTTCTCTGTGAGAAAAATTTCATATCAAGTACTCTCAAAAACTTGCATAATTTTATTAAATAAAAATGAATATGTCCAAACAAATTTAAACTTTGGGGCTATTTAAGGATGTTCACATTTATACCAAAGTGAACTCTGCATTTATGACTTTTATGTGTGGAAAAATCGATTCTTCAGTCACACAACAGAAAAGAATTTTCAATAGTTACGGGGAAGATCCTTTTCCTAGGCAACTCTGTACCAAAACCTTTTTTTCATCGTTTTATTAACATTAAATATGTTCTATAGTGAGTCAGGCTAAGATGTAGACATAAAGTTCTCACCAGTGGGTGGTGAATTAAGTCTTTAAGGTCACATGGGTACCATTTGGTAAATTAACTTTCCTAGGAACTAAGTGTTTCTCTTAAAAGTGTTAACTTTACCCATATGGGAACAGTTCCTCCAGGGAGCAAATTACAAGCTATTTTTCCTAATAGCTTGTGCTTTTGAATTCTTTAGTAAGCTAACACAAATACTGCACTTCTGTTCTGGCAAAGACACATATTTAGCTAGAGGTAACAATTCACTATTTCTAATGACAAGAGAAGGCTTTTAGGAGGATTATTTATTATTGTATATAGATCTTCCAAAATCTATTTTGGCCCCAGTAAAATAACTCAAGCAAAGCAGATATCCAATCCAGTGCAATCATTTAAATTCCTACTATGTGCATGACAC
Organism: Petaurus breviceps papuanus; assembly: GCF_028583685.1. Taxonomy (NCBI): domain Eukaryota; kingdom Metazoa; phylum Chordata; class Mammalia; order Diprotodontia; family Petauridae; genus Petaurus; species Petaurus breviceps. Next base: position 6,414,323 of record NW_027186457.1, on the reverse strand, counting down.
TATTCTAAGTGCTGAAATAAAAAGACAAATCAAAAACATACCTGGTCCTCAAGAAATCTAGGTATTACCCAGGGAAGAAAACATGTAGATAGATAAGTATGTAGGTTATTAATTGAGTAGAAAGAAAGAGTTAACAGCTTGGCATGGGGGTAAGGGGGGAGGTTCAGAAAAGGTTTCCTCAAGAAGTAGAATGTCTGAGCCCTGAAGATTCTAAGTATTTTAAGGGATAGAAGTGAAGGAGTACATTCCAGGGAGGAGGAACAGTCTTGCAAAGGTATAGAGTGAGGAGATGCAATGATGAATTTGGAAAACAGCAAGCCAGTCAGTTAGACTAGAGAAAAGAGGACAGTGTGACCTTGGGCAAGTCACTTAACCCCAATTGTCCTACCTTCCTCCCTCCAAAAAAGCAAAAAAAAATGGGGTGGCTAGGTGGCACAGTGAATAGAATACCAGTCTTGGAGTCAGGAGAACCTGAGTTCAAATCTGGCCTCAGACACTTTGACACACTTACTAGTCGCGTGACTTTGGGCAAGTCACTTAACCCCAATTGCCCTCCAAAAAAAAAAAAAGGGAAGAAAAGAGGACAGGAAAGGGAGTGACAAAAAAAAAATAAGTGTGTAAATATCTACCAGACCCAGGGTAGATATGTGAAGGGTTCAAACTGCCAAACTAAGGAGTCTGTATGTGTTATTCTAGAATAGGAGTGTTGAATATTTTTTATGACACAGAACCCCTTTGCCAGACTGGTGAAGTTGATGGACATCTTCTCAGAAGGTTTCCCAGTAATTGAAGGAAATGTTAAATTTCAGTTATGTATTAGAAAAGATAAAGATGTGATTTTTCCCCCATTCAAGGTCATGAATCCCCTGAAATCTATCTATGAACCCTACTGTGGACCCTGGGTTAAGAACCTCTATTCTAGAAATTGAATTTTTCACTGAAATTTCCATCATGGTTCATTGACCACAGTGACAAATCCTATAACTAGTTCTTTCATAATTAATCCCTTTCTAGACATTTAATTATTTTAAAAAATTAATTGTTTGCATTCATTGTTTCTTATTAGCATAATTTTTAAATGACTTCTGTTTTCTCTCCTTTAGGATGCATACCACTTCCAGTCACGAAGGGCATAAGCATCACAGATCTCAAACCTTACCCATAATCCGTGGCAAAAATGCACTTTCTAACCCCAAACTCTTACAAATGTTGGATAACACCATCACCAGTAAGTAAGCCAGAATCATTAGAAAGCTGATCATTGCCCATTTTAGCTCTCATTCAATTTTTATGAGAAGCCATGCTATTGGAATTAAGGAAAGGTAAAAAAAAATTCATTTTACTACTAACAGCAGTACTCCTCAAACAGTTTTTTTTGACTCAGTGAGACTATATCCTGGAAGATCAGGAAACAATTACAACTTGACTGAATGGAGGAGAGAGAGTGAACGTACAAGTCCAGTATCTAACACATAATTCTGGGTATGGTCTCTGGGCAAACGGGCTACAAGCTTTTCCCAGTACTGGCTATGCCACTTCTGAAGTTGGATAACCCAGTCAATGGGAAAGAACTCTACCAAGAATAGAGATACATAGAGCGGCACAGGGAAAAGAGTCTTAAATCTGTAGTCAGAAAGACCTGAGTTCAGATCTGACCTCTGACTCTTATTAGTTGTTGTGACCCTGGGAAAGGCACTTTACTTCTGCCTGCCTGAGTTTCCTCATGTGTAAAATAAAGATTAAAAATAGCACCTATTTCCTAAAGTTGTTGGGAGGAAAAACTGAGATATTTGCAAAGTTCTTTGCAAATTTTAAAGTGCTATATGGGGAGGGAGGAGAATAATCATCTATATAGCACCTACTGTGTGTCAGGTACCATGCTAAGCTCTTTTTTACAAATGGCTATAATAAATGTCAGCTAAGACCATGTTCCTTTGCGCTGCTAAGTATACTGCGGAAGGAGGCAAAGCTCTCTTTCTCAGAAAGGTGTAAAAATAGCATCTTTGAGTGGCAATCCATGTAATATCAGTACACCCACATACTGCAATCAGGAAGCTGAAAACAATGCCACCCAGTATTTTGTCAAATAGCAACATGGTATGGTGAAAAGAGTGGGTTCTGGAAATGGAGAACCTGGTTTCAAATTCTACCTCCTATACTTACAAGTGTGTAAACTTGGGCAAGTCACTTCCTGCACTCCAGATTCCTCATCTGTAACACGAAGGAGGTAGACTATATGATCCTTAAAGCCCTTCCATCTCTAGACTTATGATCTTATAAACATTAAGTCAAGTCAATAAGCATTTATAAACTGTTTACTGTGTACCAGGCATCATACAAAGTACTAGGAATAAAAAGATAGCCAAAAAGAAGTCCCTGCCTCCAAGGAGCTTGCAGTCTAATAGGGGAACTATGTAAAGGGAGCAACTAAGGCTTCCTGACCCACAGACAGTAGCTAACGGTCTGTGCTTTTTGTACTCTTCTGAGATGGAAGAAAACACCCACTATCCCACAGTAGTCTTATCATCATAGAAATTTCTGCAGACTGTTTTGTGGAGATCCCATGGGGCTGGTTGTATGAGTAAACAGAAAACTAAGGACAAGCTACCAATACTTGATATGGAGGGGAATAAATCATTTTGGCTCTTCAAATCTTAGTCTGGAATACAAAGAAAGTACTGAGTTGCAAAGTTAGCCAATGAGATAATCTGACTGAACAGGAAACCTTTGGTTTAAGAAATGATTGGAAGATACTAGGTCACTTTGAATCTGCCCCTCAGACAAAAGTTTTTTACAACATTGCCTTACAATTTATGCATGCATTTCAACTTTTTATACGTAGGCAATTCCAATGAAATAGACATCGTGCACCATGTAGATACAGAGGCCAATACTGCCACTGAAGTTTGCCTCACAATTCTGGATCTACTGGGCCTCTTTACTCGTGTCCACCAGGTGGGTCTCACAGGGGAACTCTCCTTGGAAGGGGAAAAGAATGCCACAGGGGAAAGTTGAGTGGGCATGTGATGTCTCATCGCCATAACAGAACATCATAGAGCAAAATGTCATCAGGAGTTTTGTGACAATAGTTGGCCCTGAATTGACCATTTCAATACTACTAAGTAATGACTGAGTTCTAAGAGAAATGAATTGATTAACATGTTGGATAATGACCTGGACATTACTATGGTCAGGTGTTTAAAATGGTTGCCTATTATTTCCGTTGGGAAAGAGAATTTGGTTAAGAGAAGTCAGAGTAAAGGTATGACTTACCAGGCCTTCTGAAATAAAGGGAGACACAAAGAGGAATTGTGTGAGTCAAGCTTATGATAGGCAAATCCTGGCTGTGGACCATAGCTGGTAAACTTAACAATGAGGAAAGTTTCTTTGCATCAGGGAAACTTTGGATTCTTTCATTCAATCAGCAGGCATTGTCTGAATACCTATTATCTACACAGCACTGAGACTAAAAAAAAAATGGAACAATCCCTGCCCCAAGCAGCTTACATTCCATGAGGTAGGAGGGCCAGAGATCCCATCACTGAGTATTCCCTACAGAGGTGTTGGCCAAAATAGATCCATGAATGCCTGTCCTTCTTGTCATTGTTTTCCCATTAATTAACCAAGGGAATCCACTTGAATTCACCAATTTGAATACCTATTATGTATTTTTATTTTCAATTTACTGAGACAGGTCCTTCTATTTCTACCACAAACCATAAGATCAGGGGAATCATCATGGTCCAGACACAGCCTGAGAGTTATAAGGCTGGCTTCAGATCTTATCTTGGTTACTCCCTAGCTACATGAATTTGGGCAAATAGCTTCAGTTTTCTCAGTTATTTGGTATTTGTTAGACTAGATCACCTCTACTGTCCCTTCATCATCTCCATTTGTAGGAAATGGAGAAGTTTCCTGGAGTGAGTCATACCCTCACTCTGGCTTCTCTTCACCAATGCCTCTTGCCCATAGGAAATAACAGTTCTGAACATTTAGACTTCATTGGCAGCCCCTCTTAATCCTATTCATTTACAGTGTATGGCATGTAGGCAAGCTGCTCATTTTGCAGGTAAGAAAATAAGACCCAGCACTTATCTATGATAGTGATTGGCAAAGCCATAAGTAAAACTCAGGTCACCTCACTACCAGACCTGGGGTCTTTTAATTAGCCAGTTAAAAAGCTTATTACTATGTGCTTAGTACTAGGTATACAAAGAAAGTCTAAAAAAAAAGGTGTTCCCTGCCCCCATTGTAATAGAGGAAACACATGAAAATTGCAAGCTCTTCTGCTTATTTATGATCACTTTTCTGTTGATTTTCCAGAGACAACTGCAGCAATCTGAATGCCAGAATTCAATGATGAAAAGAATTTTTGATACCTACCTTCTCTTTTTACAAGTGAATCAGTCGGCAACTGCTCTGAAACATGTTTTTGCTGCATTAAGGTTGTTTGTATCAAAGGTAATAATTCCCTTATTTTCCAGTGAAGCTTGTGCTCTCTCATACATGCCTGTGGCTTATATGACATTGTGTAAATCTAAACATTTAGGAGTGGAGATGCAGTGTGACCTCGGGCAAGTCACTTAACCCCAATTGCCCTACCTTCCCTCCTCCAAAAAAAAATAAGCAAAAAGAGTGGAAATGCACATGTGAAGACCTGTTCAAAAATATTTTGATTATTGTTAATGATTGGGAGAAGAATTTAATTTTTAAAAAAGAAAATGGGAGCAGATTTTGAATAATAATCTCAAAATCGGGCCAATAATTTTGTCATCTGCCTTATTAACATTTTTCCATCACTTTTTTAAGTCTAGATAATCAATAAAATAAATTATACCCTGATTTGTGGCCTTTTCCACAAATAAATGGTATAAATGTTCACACTGAAAACTAAACAGCAGGCTGATTGGATATGGTTCCCACATACCCTTCCTACAAACCTGGTGCCAGAGGCAGCTGTAGCACAGATAATAATAGTAATAATCACAAGAGCTCAAATTAAAATGACATAAAATTTTCCTCACAGTCCCACAAGAGTGATGATAATAGTTTTTTTAGTACACGTTTTTATACCCATTCTGCAGGTGAGGAAACTAATGGTCAGATGTGGAAGTGACTGCTCTAAGGTCACACATTTACTAAATAGCCAAATTTATCTCCATACTGTTCTTGCCTCAAGTAGCCCAGCAGAGACCTGGAAAATATAGAAGGAAATGTAGAAATCATGATAGAATACTAGAAGTACTGGTTTTGAATTGTGACTCAAATCTCCTAGGTACGTGACCCTGAGGGAGACATTTAACCTCCATGAGGCCCCACTTTCTCATTTTTTGAATGGGTATGAAAGGTTCAAATAAGAAAATATAAACTTTAAAGCACCAACCAAATCTGAGCTGTGTGTCTTACCTCTTCTGGCTCAAGTAGTGTTTGTAGTCATGATTCAAGTCACTGAGTAATGAATAAATATGTGACAATGATTACACCTGCTCATTGACAGCAGATTCCCAGCCCCCTTTGGGAGGTCTGCAAAGTCACTTACACGTGGAGTTGTCAACCTGTCATCATCTCAGTAATTAGGTCAGTGCCTTAAGGCTTAGTGATGGCCAGATGTTTTAGTTGTGACTTTGTAAGTTAGAGCCCAGACCAGGATCCACTGTAGACTTACTCCTCATGATTCATGGGGGACAGTGACCCCCAGAGTAAATAATGTGATGTAATGCCAGCTTTTGCTCAAGTTACTACATGGATTGCTACCTGTGACTATTGCCCCATTAGATATAAAGACCCGCCCGCCACACCTTGTTAACTGAGTCCAAGTTTTACAGAACAAATCCTTTTTATTAAGGGGATTTGTTCCGTGAAGTTTGAATTCAGTCAAAGCACCACAGATGAGGACATAAAGGACTACATGTAGCCCCTCAAGGCCATAGGTTCCCCGCCCACCCCCTCTCCAGCAAGAATATATCTAAATAAAAATCTGTGGTGCAACCAATGTTGGGTGCATAGGGAGTAGGCTTCAGAGGGTGGGCTAAGATATTTTTTAATAATGCCAACTAACTACGGCACAGGGTGGCAACAAGTAAAGTCACCTCACTTTGGGGAAGAAAATTATCATCCTGACTTTGATAAATGTAATCATATCTTCTAAATTTGTGTGAGACACAAAAGGAAAGCAAAAGCAGGAGAGTTGTTAGGGAACTTTTTTCTTAAGTTAGAAGTAATGGAGAAAGGTGTAAGCTCTACTCAATATGTCTTTCATTTTTTAGTTCCCTTCAGCATTCTTTCAAGGGCAAGCCGACCTCTGTGGATCATTCTGCTATGAAGTCTTAAAATGCTGTAACCACAGGTCACGGTCAACTCAGACAGAGGCCTCTGCACTCCTTTATTTCTTCATGAGGAAGAATTTTGAATTTAACAAGCAGAAGTCAATAGTCAGGTCCCACTTACAAGTAAGTGTTGCCAATTTTAGGGCTAGCTGTCCCCAAAGCTACTGATCAGCTCTTTATGATAAGTAACCATTACGGGTGAGTAATATCACTTGCATCAGGCAATCAATTAGAGGGGTAACCAGAATCCCTCTATACGAAGCCTCTGACAGGTACCCCAGATGGCTCCCCTTGAGGAGCAGACAGTTGGGAAAAATAGAGAGGAACCAGTGTTTCCATTCCATCTGCAGAACAATAATTTGGGATGGGCTTGGGAGTGATGGTAGGCCATGAGAAAAAGAAGCTCTAAATGTCCCACTTTCCTACGTTTTCCTAGGCCTATCTCCAAATCTGCTATTAGAACATAAGCCCTTGTTGAGTAGAACTTGTTTCACTCTTTGTACCTGTATCTCCAGCACCTACCACAATGCTTGGCATAATACTAAAAATTTAAGAAATACTGATTGGTCGAATGATTAACTTCAAAACCTCTAGGCATCCTGGGCTCTTGCCAGTCTTGTTTCAGGATATATGTTTCTTCTCCAAATATTTCAAAATATCTGGTTTCATTTAGGGTGGGTTCTCCTTCCACCAAGGCAGGTCATAACCCCTCCTTGCCCTAATAGACAGCCTTGATGAGTTGATGTGGATGAAAAAAAAAAGCTATCATTTATCTGTCAATGAACCTCTCCAAGGTTAGCTAGACAGGAAGATATTGGATATAATAGGTGCACAGTCTCTCTTTGGACCAGTATTCAAAATATTTCCAGCTTGTAGAATGAGCCAAAATGCAAAGTCCTGATACAGAGCCTTTTAGAAATTAGGGTCTCCTTCACACCACAGTGGTCTCATTGTAATAGATGCACATCAAAACCCTTTACTAGAGTCCTAACTATTCTTTTGAATGAATGATAAGGAAAGATGTACACAGTTGGACCCATTGGGGGTATATTCTTAGGTCCACTGAGTCCTCTGCCTGTGTATAAACAAGATGGGGCTACTTCTGGAATTGGTTCTTCCTTATTTAATTCTGCCTTCTCTTCTAGCTCATTAAGGCTGTGAGCCAGTTAATAGCCGATGCAGGAATTGGAGGATCCCGGTTTCAACATTCCCTTGCAATTACAAATAATTTTGCCAATGGAGACAAACAAATGAAAGTAAGAAATGTTTTGTTTCCTTCTTTCTTTATGCACATTAGGGAGAAAGGTGAAATGTAATCCAGAGAGTGGTGTGATTTCCTCCCAATTGAAACTTTAATTGTACTTTTAAAAAACAGCAACTTCAGGTGGGCACTGTGGTGTTAATGATTCTAATGAGAAGTTTTGATTTTTTTTTCCTCAAGATGCCTATGGAATCAAAGGGAATGCTTTGCAAAATAATTATCATACATCAGAGAGAGATTTGATGCTCAGCATTTATCAAAGCTAGTCCCAATTATGCACACTATACTCTTCACCCTTTTCTAATTATAGTCAGTCAATAAACATTTATTAAGTATTTACGAAGTAAATTGGGCAAAGTAAATATTGGGAGAACAAAGAAAGGTGACATTTGCTTAACAACTTTTTTTTTTTAAACAATTGGGGTTAAGTAACTACACGGCCAGTTATTTCTGGGTGTGGTGCTGAGTATCTGAGCCCGGATTTGATCCAGGTCATCCCAACACTGGAACCGATGCTCTTACTCGCTGAGCCACCTGGCCGCCCCTAAGCAATTGGGGTTAAGTAACTTGCTCAAGGTTACACGGCCAGGTGTTTCTGGGTGGGTGCTAAGTGTCTGAGCCCGGAATTCGATCTCTAGGTGTTCTCAACACTGGAGCCGGTGCTCTTACTCGCTGTGCTACCTGGCCGCCCCTTAACAACTTTTTTTAAAAAGCTAATTTAACCTTTTTTTCTCACCCACACTCTTGGTATAGAGAATTCAATCCAGGCTTCTGCCTGTGATGGTAAGGTGTCAGACTCATACAAAATGACTTCTGAGTTCTCACATATGGTATTGATTCCCTCATGCCCTCCATTTATATAAGCATCTCTTAAATATGCTTCTCCTTCAGGAGATATTGTAGAGACAGACTCTTTAGCTTAGCATATATAGACTTTCAAAGCTTGGCTCCCATTCTAGGTTTCGTGCTTACTGTATCACTTCTATTGTACTGCCAAATCGGCCAAACTGGTCCCATCTTCAGCCTCGCCGCTTTTGCATGGAACATATCTCATGGCAGAGATGCACTCTTTCCTCCTCTCTGCCTCTTAAATATTCAGTCAGTCAGTAAGTGTTTATTAAGGACCTACTGTGTGCCAGGAACTATGGTAAGGACTGGGATCTTTAACTTCCTTTATGGCTCAATTCATCTGCCACCTCCTCTGGGAAGCCTCTCATGATCAATCTGATTTTAAATACTCCCTCCCTTCTCAAATGTCATGTGTATGACTATCGGGATAAGCTCTCTATCTTCTGTGTCACACTTCCTCAATACTCATAGTAGGTGCTTAATAAATGCTTATGGGATTGAACTGAGCTCTAAGATTAATCATGTGTTATCTAATTACATAGACACACATACACACACATCCCCCCTTGGTTCCATCATCATCATCATGATTAAAATAACAACTTACATTTATATAACACTTTATCATTTAAAAGTAATTCATAGCGATCCAATTCAATAAATATTTGAAGCACCTATGATTTACGAGACTGTTTTAGCCACTGAGATTACAAAGATAGCAGCATCAGCCCTTATCTCAAGGAACTTGACAGTTCACAGAAGGAAAAGACATGAGCACAAATAATTATGAAATAAGGGAGAGAAGGCTCCATCCTTACAGCCCTCTGAGGTGCATAGTGCAATATTATACCCATTTTATAGATGAGCATATGGGATTATATGACTGCCACATGGTTGCCCAACTAATAAGTAGAAAAGCCAAGATTTAAACTAAACCTTTCCGACTATAAATTCAGTGCCCTTGCACACTGTTGTTTCATCATAAGCTGTGACATTATTGCTATGAGGAACATGGAAATTAAAAATCCAGTGAAAGCATTATATTTTAGTTGACCAAGTCCTTATTCAAGTTGTTTCTATGGACTTTGTCTAGTGATGGGTCACCATTTTTCATGTGCCCCTTTGGATCAAGTCTGCAGCTTTTGTGGATATGAAATAAGGAAGCTGGGTGGAGCAGTGAATAGAGTACCAGACCTAGAGTCAGGAAGACCTGGGTTCAAATTCAGCCTCAGATGCTTACTTAGCTGTGTGACCCTGGGCAAGTCACTTAAACCCTATTTGCCTCAGTTCCTTGTCTGTAGAATGATGATGCACTGGAGAAGAAAATAGCAAATCATTCCAGTATCTTTACCAAGAAGATCCCATGGACAACAAATCCATGAGCTCAAGTATGGTCAGATATGACTGAATGATTGAACAACAACAAATGGTACAAAACAGAGAGTCTCGCCACAAATATGTAGAACAGAGATGGTGGCTTTCCATCCTTGTTCATAATCTTGTTTTTTACATCTACTTCCTTTTAGTCCATCCTCAAATCCCCCATCACTAATGAGCAGAAAGTGCCCCAGTCTTATAATCAGAAGACCTGGTTTAGAATCTGAGTTTCAAATTTGCTAGCTATGTGACCTTAGGCAAGTCACATAACCTCTTTGAATCTGTTCCCTCATCTGTAAAATGGGAACAATGATATCTTAGCTACATCATAAAGTGTTGAGGAAAGTGGTTTGTAACCCACAATATTCTATGTAATTTAAGCTATTATAACACCCTCTTGGAGTGTAAGCTCTTTGAGGGCAGGGACTATCTCATTTCATAGATTTTAAAGGTCAGAGATATTTGCTTTCATTGGAGACTTGCTTTATTTGCTAAGCCTTTGTGCACCCTAGACAACTTAAATATATTAAATAGAAAGAGAAAAAGGGGTTCATCCATAAGTGCATGTGCTGAGTGGAATCAAAGCCAAACGGCATCTTCTTGTTCAATCATTTCAGTCATGTCCAGCGCTTCATGATCCCTTTTGGGGTTTTCTTGGCAAGGATACTGGAGTGGTTTACCATTTCCTTCTCTAATTCATTTTTCAGATTAGTAAACTGAGGCAGACAGGGTAAAGTGACTTACCCAGGGTCACATAGTGTCTGAGGTTGTATTTGAACTCATGTCTTGCTGACTCCAGGCCCAGTGCTGTATCTGCTGCACCACCCAGCTGCCCACAGAGGCATCTTAGAGAGCATTTATTCTGATCTCCTCACTTACAGATAAGATTACTGACACCCAGAGAGTCACAAGATCACAGATTTAAACTGGAAGGAGCCTGAGAAAGAGCCCAGGCTCCTCGTGAGGAAACTAGACCCAGACAGGTAGAAGTGACTTCTCTAAGGTGATACAATTGATGAGCTGCAGAGCTGGGATTTGAACACAGGTTCCCAACTCCAAGTCCTCTTTTCTTTCCACTACATTTGCCAAAGTATAATGGTGGCAGCTAGTTGGTGCAGTAGATAGAGGACCGGACCTGGAGTCAGGAAGACCTGGTGTAAAATCTGACATCAGACATAGCTGTTTTACCCTGGGCAAGTCCCTTACCCTCTGTTTGCTTCTCTGTGAAATGGGGATAATAATAACACCTACCTCCCAGGTTTGTTGTGAGGAGCAAATGCAGTCAGCACAGTGCAATAAGAGGTTAATAAAGGCTTCCTTCCTTCCTTCCTTCCTTCCTTCCTTCCTTCCTTCCTTCCTTCCTTCCTTCCTTCCGATTCAGAAATCTTCACAAGCACAAAGCCTTCAGGACATCCGCACACATGCACCTCACACATTTCTATGATCAGTATGTCCTTGCTCTCCCATGCACCCACTAGCTGTATCTTCCTCCCCCCTTCTCCACAGAGGAGCACCTATATCACTAGTGTATCCGCCCGGATGATAGCAAGGCTAGCCATAAGCATGATTTGAAATAAGCTCAGTTTAGAATTCTCCCAACACTGAGCTCTGAGAGCATACCACGGGCAACTCCAAGTGACTAGAATGTAAGCTCCATGAGAGCAGGGCTGTTTCTCATCAGAACCCACCCTCCCCTCCACAGACCTGCAGATGCTGGGTTGGTTGTTGTCCTTCATTCTCAAAAAGGACCAAAATGACATCACCATGTTGGAGTCGAGGTACAGTGTGTCCGACTGGCTGATCAGACAGTATTAGCTTGGAAGGCTTGGCTACCGGTCAGGCACAAATAGTCCATATGAACATTTGGAGTGGGATTCTCTTTAAATTTGTGCATCTCGTGTTCCTTTTGGGCTACTGTAATTCTGCTTCCCTCATAGAGAACAGCACCTTCTTTGACGTGGGCACGCCATGCTGGGCAGTCCTGTGTCAGTGTCTCCCACATCTCACAATCAATTCCAAAGTTCTTCAGGGAGACCTGCATATATTTGTTGAATGCTGGCTGTTACACAAATACAGTGTCACAAGCAGACATTATAAGGAGTGCATGAGATCTAAAGGGTTTTTCTTTACCCAGGATTTTGTCTTTTCCAAAGAACAGTCATTTCCCAGCAGAGGTGAAAGACCTAACGAAACGCATTCGGACAGTGCTCATGGCCACAGCTCAGATGAAGGAGCATGAGAAAGACCCTGAGATGCTAGTGGATCTACAGTACAGCCTGGCAAACTCTTATGCAAGCACCCCGGAGTTACGAAGGACGTGGCTAGAGAGCATGGCCAAGATTCATGCAAAAAATGGAGATTTGTCAGAGGTAATTTGAGGAGATGTGGTCATTCAATAACAGAGTGCTTTAGGAAAAAGTCAGGGAAGTACAGATTAAGAGCTGAAAGGGACCTCAGGCCATCTAGTCTAACCCCCCTTCCCATTTTACAGATGAGGAAACTGAAGTTCGGGAAGATCATGACTTGCCCCAGATCATACATGTAATGAGTCAGAAGCAGGATTTGAACATAGAACCTCCTACTCTGAAATCAGTATTCTTTGTTAGATTTCTTTCTATTGGCTTGAATAAGATTGACCTGTATATTGCTTACATTACATTTGCACGTAGGATCCAAAAAGTTTTCAGTCCTAGTCTAAAGAATAAATTAAAAGTCATTAATTCAGAAACAGAAGGAAGGGGGAAGTCATTAATTAATACACACTAGTATGATTATATTCAAATCTATTACTGATTTAAAATACTGAACTAAATCCCAAATCCCTGCCATTTAAAACTGAGTAATAGCAGGAAATAAAGTCTCCTTCATCATTATCCCATGGTATATAGGTTTGCCTTTTATGGTGAAAGACAGATCTTCACTAGAATTAGAACTGACTCACACACATGGCATATTGACATCTGAGTCCTTACCCAAGGCTTTATCCTGGCTCTCAGCAGACCTTCCTCACTTATAAGTAAAGAGAATCCCAAAGAAGTAGAAACCCAGGATAGGGTGAACTTTTTTCTACTAAATCTTTATTTAAATAACAGTATGGGGAAAGTTCTCCTGAAACAAGAACAAGAGATGAATCAACCTGTAATGGTGTGTAAGTCAAAACCTGGGTTTTCATGCAGAAAAAAAGTTAAAACCTAGACTTTTATACTGTGCAATATTTACCCAGCAAAATGTGAGCCTCCCCATGACCTTGAGAGGTCAAATATTTAGGACAGAGAGCAGTGTATTAAGCATGCTTCGAGAAATCAAGGGAAAAGGAATCATCGACTTTGTCTTCAAAAATTTCTAGTTTTTTGAGTTACAAATAAAGATTACATGATCAAGTGGTGGGGTACCAATTTTCAGTGCCTAGCATAGCCCCCCAATAGATTTAATAAATGATAAATAAATGGAAAATAATGATCAATGAATTGACTCAAATTCATCACAAGAGCTCAAAGAAGGGAGAGAGACCCCCCAGCAGTAAGAGTGATGAGGGGATTGCTCTGTGGTTATTCCCAAGTTGAGTCACAATAGCATCTGTGTTCGTTTTAATGCTTGGGCATTATTAAGAAATGAAGATGATTGTTTAAGGGACAAAATTAAAAGATAAAACTCAGTTGGGTATGCAGGGGAATCTAATTTTAAATAATATGGAAGTCTATAGAGGTTCAAGTGAAATTAGTGAATTTTCTCAAGAAGAAAATGACAGCTAGGTGAATTAATACAATGTAGGTGACTATACTAGACTTGGGTTCAAAGCCTGCCTCTGGCACTTCCTTCCTATGTGACCATAGGCAGCAAGCCATTTAATTTCTCTAAGTCTCAGCTTCCTAATCTGTCATGCCTACCTCACAAGTTGTGAGGCTGAAGTGAGATCAGGCACATAGGCCATTTGTAAAAGAGAAAACGCTATCAAAATGGCAGGTGTTATAGATTGGTTTTGCCAGCATCCTCTATAACTTGTTTATCCTGAATCATGCATGTTTCCTGGGGAGTGATTCACTCCTCTTAAGTACCCCCCTCCTCTACCCTCCAAGAATTGCTTCTTTTAAAAAAGAGCTGAGAAATTCACTCATTTCTGGCTTTAAAGGTAGGAGATAGAAAACCCTACATTTTTCTGGGTTTTTTAATTTTTAATTTAAATATTACATTAAACAAAGTAACTATATTTACTATTATCTATTAATATTTAATTCAGTTTAAGTACATAAAGTGTTATATCATGTTTTTGCTTCCTCCTTCTAAGTCTCCGTTCCTTTTTAATTACTTTTCCTCTTACGTGGTTGTAGGTCGTGTGTACTCTATTTTTCTGGCTATGTTTTTTGTTCAATTTGCATTCTTTCATAACGGCCTTTGCATGTATCTCTATATTCCTCATACTTGTCCATCTTAATTGAGTTATAATGTTCCATTACATTAATGTACCACAACTTAAACGAATCCCCTGTTATTGTACATTAAAGTTACTTTAATTTTCTTTCTCAATTACACATAATCGTGTTAGGAAATCTTTGGACGGGCAGCTCTTTTTTTGTTTTGATAATACTACTAGGGTATATTTCCAACAATGGAAGTATTGGGTCAAACATGGTTTTCTTTTAACTTATATTTTCTTTCTTGTTCCAGGCTGCTATGTGTTATATCCACATAGCTGCCCTCATCGCAGAGTACCTGAAAAGAAAGGGTAAGATGAATATGATTAAAACAAATGAAACCAGAAATTATGATTATTATGGAATCATTTAAAATTCATGCATCAATCTTTAGTTGACTAGCACTTTTTTATGTTTCCAATTAGAATGTGATACTAAATTTTAACTCCATAGCATCATAATGCTATTCATTTTTTGTTGAATAGTAAGCTTCTTAATGCTAATTGAAAATACCTCATTAGTTAGTGACTTGTGACTTAATATGCATGTATTAACACAAGATGGTAGTATTATCCTAACATCATCTTGCACTGCCATAGGTTACTGGAAAATGGAAAAGATTTGCACATCAGCTATACTCCCGGAGGATATTCACATCTGTGATAGCAATCAGTTACTAACAACTCACAATGGAGGAAGTGAGTGTTCTAACCGTGCCTGTTTATGCGTCAAATAACATGACTTAGTCAGTCAAGCCACCTGTCAAGGTGTATTCAAAGGGGAATGTCTTCGGTGTGCCTGTTGAAACAATGGTGTCTCAAGCCCAAGTCATGCATGATTGACTTGTAGCAACCAAGAGCGGTGGTTCTGAAATCTTGGCTTAGAATTCTGAAGGTCAGGTAATTGAAACTTAATCACTGTCCTCAACAAACAAGGTTGCATGTGATATGATTGGTATGGCAAGCCATGGTCATCGATCACTTCCAACCTGCATGTTGCCCCACCATTGGAAGTCTTAACAATTTTAGTCTGAAATGTATGAGTCTCATTGTTTACCTTCTCAGTAGGTAAGAAAGGTGTGGGAGGGAGGGAGAGAGAATCTGAAACTCACAATTTTTTTTTTTTTAGCTTTTTGGAGGGCAATTGTGGTTAAGTGACTTGCCCAAGGTCACATGGCTATTGTGTTAAGTGTCTGAGGCCGGATTTGAACTCAGGTCCTCCTGACTCCAGGGCCAATGCACTACTCACTGCACCATCTAGCCACCCCTGAAATTCACAATTTAAAAAAATGTTAAATAATAATAAATAGATTTGTTAAAAGAAGACTAAGGTAGGAAAGACCCAGACTATTAAGAAATAAAATAAAATGGATGAGTCTCTAAGATTCACAAGGACAGGTGAAAAACCTCATTTACTTCAACTTCGCAGTGCCTAAGACTTTGATGGACACACTGTAGGTGTTTTTAAGAATCTGTGGAATTTGAAATTATCGAATGTGCATTTCCAATTGCCAGGAGAATAAATTTTATATCAAATATTTTTTTACACTAAATTTCATATCAGAATAAATTTCATATCAAACATTTATTTACACTAAATTTAAGACATGTTAAAATGTAAATGCAAAATAGACTAGCTTTTATAATCTTATTTTTGTGTAAAGAATATTGCAGATTTGAATTTTAAAAAATGTAATCAGCTATTAAGAATTTGCAACACAGAATGCTATGATCTGTTTATATAAGTGTATATATATATATATATTTAAACTGGGAAAATTTTTATTTCTTCAGAGAATCGCAGAATGTCAGAGTTGGAAAGGGCTTCAGTAGGCATGTAGTCTAACATACACAAAAGGGAAAGACAGTAGGCTTTTGTTAAGTGACCATTATGTACCAGAAACTGTGCTAGGTGTTTTACAATTATCTCATTTAATCCGCATAACAACCCTGAGAGGTAGGTTCTCTTATTATCCCCATTTTACAGTTGAGGAAACTGGGGCAGACATAGGTTAGGTGACTTCTTTAAGGTCACACCGCTAGCAAGTTTCTAAGACTGGATTTGAACTCAGGTCTCCTGGCCCAGTTCTCTATCCACTGTGCCACCTGACTACCTCCAAAGGAATTCCAATTAATAATATACCTGTAGTATATTATATGAGTCACCCAGCCTCGGCACAGAGATCTCAGAAGAGAAAACCTTACTGCTTCCTGAAGCTGCCCATACCGTTTTTGTACTTCTTTAATTATTAGGAAGTTTTGCTTTATTTTTCCCCTGACATTGAGTCTAAGATTGTCTTTTTTTTCATTTCCATGTAGTGTTTGTTTCTTCCCCTTCTGAAGCTGGATTTAAACTCATGTCCTCCTAATTTCAGGTTCAGTGCCTGCTCCACTATATTACCCAGCTGCCTATACTACTATAGCACTCGGCCTCTGTAAGATGTTTTAAGTAATGCACCTATAATGAAAAGAAGTCTCTATGAGTCAGCAGTTAAAATTCCTAAGTGAAATATAACTTGAGACTTCAGAACTGTGATTTCAGAATCAGTACTGGTAGCTTCCTTTTTACAAGCTCAGAATCTTTCACCAAATTTTACAAATGAAGTTGTTGGACAAAGACACGATTTAAATGTAAGGAGGTAGAAAAGAGTGTGTGCAGGCAGAGAGACTTGATAGCTCTCTTCTCATTTTTGAAAGCCTGTCACACAAAAGAGGGAATAATGTTGTTCTGCCTAGTCCCAAAGGGCTAAGTTAGGAAAAATTGGAAGGAGAGAAGGAGTGCACTTACTGAGACACAAATTTAGGCTCCATATGAAGGGAACTTCCAAATAATTAGACCTTTCTGGGGGTCTGTCATGGGAGATCCCTCACTGAGAAAAGGTGTGATGGCCATTTGTTAGATTCATCATAAAAGGAATTCCTCTTCAAGTACAGGTTCAAAGGACTGGCCTCTGGGGTCCTCACTAACTCAGAGTATGAGATTCTAAGGCTTTTTCAATTGAGGATTCAAGTGCCATTGGTAAAAACATAACTGACTCTCTTAAGTGCTTACTGGGATTTTCTCATCATGGAAATTCATTCCAATGGTAAAACTCATAACCCCTGTATCCCTTAGTACTGTCTTCATGAATTACCGAGGTTCAAAAAAATTGATCACATCTTGACCAAAGTTCTCATGATGACCTTCTCAAAGCTAGCTAGGCTGGTCCTCACATGGCAGACATATGATCCATCTCCAGACTCATAGTCAAAGCTTTTGCAGTTTGATGGGGCCTTGACAGACCTTGACCTGAAATCCCAGGGACAGTTCTATATCATAAAGAGGCTAAAGACATGCAATGAGGCTTCACTGGAGGGTACAGGTATATGGCCAGTATCAATGTAAGCCATATTTGTTGTGACACCATATTCTTTATATAGAGACATTTCCTCAAAGGTGCCTTTTCACATGATCAGCAAGACTCATCTCATTTCCATAAAATTATTCTTGACTTTGAGGTCCCTGCGCTAGATCTTAGCTTTAGAGCTGGAAAAGACTTTAGATATCTCCTTCCAATGCACTTATCTTACAGATGAGGAAACTGAGACCCAGAGAGGCAAAGAGACTTGCCCAGTGTAACCCGTGTAGAAAGTGGAAGACCCAAGATTCAAATCCAGGCCCTCTGACAATAAACCATTAGGATAGATCATGTTAAGCTGTCATATGAGTCCTTGTCATCCCCATTTACCAACCCCAAGGAAACATTCTATGCTTAGTCGTGTAATTTCAGTTTTCAACATTTTACATTGACCTAAGTGGTGCAGTTTGATCCATTACATTAGCATGCACTAGCGGAATAATTTTACTTCTCCTATCTGATTGTCCAAATCAGGCAGAATCGTGACTATGCTAGGAATGAACAGAGAAAAGAAATGGTGAAGAAAATAATAATTCTAGTTGACCAGTTTCTGAAAGAAATCCAGGTTCTGTAGGATTATCATTTTTGTCCATGAAGAGTTTGTAATGGGGCCTTCCACAACTAGCTAGCACTCCCCAATTTTTCTTGTATAAATTTAGTAATTTAGTAAAAAGAAATATTTTCTATAACTATCCAAAAATTCAAGAACATAGTCTCTACAACTAAACTGTCATATTAGATTCTGCCTTTTGTCTCAGCTATTACCATAGGTGCATAGAGAAACTCACAAAATCAGCAGTAGGGGGTTGAAGTCAGAGAGAGACAGACCGAAGTTTGATATAAGGAAAACTTCCAGACAATTAGAGTTGTCCCAAAGGGTAATGGGCTGTCTCTGGAGGCAGTGGGCTTCCTTTCACTGGACTCTAGGTCATCCATCAAGTAGGGGCTAGAGATGATCATTTGTCAGGAATACCATAGTTGGAATTCCTGTTCAGACATTATGGATTGGACTAGGTGACTTCTGAGGTCCTTTCCAATTCTGATCTTTTGTGATTCTTTCTCTATTCAGACTATTATATAATCTCCTGGATGTGATGCAGAAGAGATGTGTGACTGTTATCAAGATGCTACTTGCTGGAAAGGGACTATATAAAATGGACTATATAAAATCTGTAGTGATGAACAGATTATTTTTGTCCTTTCACCATGAACAAAAATCATATTTGTTTAGTGCTACTACTTGAAAAAAGTGATGAAAAGAATAATTATCCCATTCAAATAAAACTTTAATCAACTAATAATAATTTCTTTTGCTTTGGCTTTCTCTTCCTAAGGCATGTTTTCTATGGGTTGGCCTGCTTTCCTAAGCATCACGCCAAATATCAAAGAAGAAGGAGCTATGAAAGAAGATTCAGGAATGCAAGATACACCCTATAATGAGGTCAGGCAAAAATAGGCCTACACATTTAGTAAATGGAATATTGTTTGTAAGTTATCATATGAACAAGGGATATAACTTGACTTTCATAGTGTTAGCATATAGTTAAAGAAGAAAAGGCAGCTCAAGACTGGACAGATGTCAAAAAAAAAAATCTATCCTATGATACTCTAGCTCAGCTGTATAAACTCCTCAGTTGAAATTCAACCAGGTTGTTCATGACCAATTAATCAGCAAGCATTTATTTAGTACTTACTATGTGTCAGGCATGGTGCTAAGCACTGAGAATACAAAGAAAAAGCAAAAATAGCCTCTGTCCTCAAGGAACTTACATTCTAATGGGGGAAGTATGTGTGTGTGTCTGTCTGTCTGTGTATACACACAGGCACACATCTGTGCGTTTTTATCAGAATATTTAATATAGAGAACATTGGATTGGAAGATGACCTTAGAAGGATAAGACAATTCGAAAGGACTTTGTAAACTGTGGAATATTATAAAAACATGAACTGTAATCAATAATGATGACTATAGTGGGGAGGAATCATGGTCGTTATATGAGCTGGTCACACATCTTTGATTTAAAGAAGGGAAAAGCAGAAATCCACCCGCCTTGATTTTACCTTAATTCAGAAGGTCATACAAGAAAGTCAAGTTCCATCAAAAAAAAAAAAAAACCAATGATTTCTTGAACTAACCCTCATTGGAGAACCACCATATTAACTGTCAAATGCCATTTTAATTTGGGGAATTGCAGAATATCCTGGTGGAGCAACTCTACATGTGTGTTGAGTTTCTGTGGAAGTCTGAGAGATACGAGCTTATCGCTGATGTCAACAAGCCCATCATTGCAGTCTTTGAGAAGCAGAGAGACTTCAAAGTATGTTTAGAAAACATTTACTTCTGAATTTAAGTTCCTCACTTCAAACTGATCTGTTATTTAAGATAAATCTCTTTGTTTTTTGTGTCAGAATCAGACTGAATGAAAGCCTCCAATATAAGGTTATTCATGTGTGTGTGTCTTTTCTGGCTTTAGAAATTATCAGATCTGTACTATGACATTCATCGGTCATATCTGAAAGTCGCAGAAGTGGTGAATTCTGAAAAACGTCTGTTTGGTCGCTATTATCGTGTGGCATTTTATGGACAGGTAAGTCAAAAGGAAACAATTTATTTACATAGCAGTAAATTTCATTTAATTTATTGAACTCAGGCTTTCTTTTTTATTTTATTTTTTTAACTTAGTTTTTACTCACATTATGTGAATTTAGCTAATTGAGAACCCAAATGGTCAGAGAAACTCATTGGTGTCTTGAGTTTCTAACTTTTTCTAAGTTTCTAAGCACAGCTTAGAACAATGATTTCCAACTTTGGGAAAATTGAACTTATTCTCATTGTTCATCTGATTTCCTGAAACCCTGTTCTCTCTGTCTCCCCTAAATGTAGTCTACACTTTAGTATGGTGTAACAGATAGATAACCTTGAAGCCAGGAAGATATGAGTTCAAGTCTTGTTTCTGACACAGACTGATTTATATCACTGACTCTTAGCACTCTAGATAACTCTCTAAAACCATAAGTTGTAGAGAAGGTGCTAACCTGCATTGGTAGAAGTAGTTCCCTCACCTGGGAATTTCCTATACCAATGAATCCCAACCTCAATCTTTACACTTTGCTGAGACTCCCATGGCCTAATGGTTAGGGAACTGGCCTTGGCGTCAAGAAGCCCAGTGTTCAGATCTTGCATCAGACATATATTAGCTGTTTGACTATAGACAAAGAATTTAACCTCTCAGTGCCCTAGGCTCAGTGTTCTAATAACATGAGTTGCAGATCTGGATCAATAGAGTTTACACATTGTGAATCTGCCACCATGTGTGAAATTACAGGTTTATGCTAAAAAATAAAATAAAATTAACTTGATCTTCAGAATTGTAAGAGAAATTCTTATCATCTCTGGAGATAATTGGAGACCCTTGTGGGAAATCACAAAGCTAGAGCTATGAATATATGACTTAAAGTCACTATGTTGCTTTTCTTTTTTGATTTCTGCTTCCCAATTATCCCTGCTTTTTTTTTTTTTTTAAAGCAATTGGGGTTAAGTAACTTGCTCAAGGTTACACGGCCAGTTATTATTTCTGGGTGTGGTGCTGAGTATCTGAGCCCGGATTTGATCCAGGTCATCCCGACACTGGAGCCGATGCTCTTACTCGCTGAGCCACCTGGCCGCCCCTAAGCAATTGGGGTTAAGTAACTTGCTCAAGGTTACACAGCCAGGTGTTTCTGGGTGGGTGCTAAGTGTCTGAGCCCGGGATTCGATCTCCAGGTGTTCTCAACACTGGAGCCGGTGCTCTTACTCGCTGTGCTACCTGGCTGCCCCTATCCCTGCTTTTATATACAAGTTAGTATAATAGTTTGGAATCCTGCCTTGAACTTCAACCCATTATGAAGCAAAACATGTGAGTTTTTATTATAAACTATAGACAGGAACTGACATGTATTCTTCTTCTAAAAGCCAGTCAGCATTAACCTTAAAATGTAACTTATTCATGCATGCATCCTGAATTTTCCCATGCAATCACTGAAATAGAGGTGGGATTTTAGACAAGCTAATTAGTGATATGAGGACTGGTTACTACCTCGTTATTTTTCAAGGAACTTGTCTCAAAGCATTATCCCTGTAAATAAGTATTCTTTAAATGTGACACCCTTGCCATTAAATAGGAAACATTAGCCATTTTTTTTACTCCTGCTTCAAGCACTGTCCCCATGTGTTGATCCTTCATTTCGACTCAAGCAAGATTTAAAAAGCACCCACCATGTACAAGGTGTTGTGCTAGGCCCTTGAGCTAAAAAGATCTTTTTTAAAATCACCATCCCTGCTCTAGAAAAAGCATTTACACTACAGTAGATATTTTCCTTCTCTCCACGTCTCCAGGTTATCACTAGAGATGCCACTGCAATTTAATCATTTAGGATCACTCTCGTTGTGTCCTGGGGAGAAAATGACTCTCCTTGATCCTCCAAGTATTATTAAGGAACTAAGTCCTGAATAGCAATACTGTCTTTTATATGGGCAAGTAAAGCATTGAAGTCACTGAGAAGCTACACTTTTCATGTAATAACATAATTAATTTCTATTTGTCCAAAGTATTTCTTCAATCATTCACTCAATTTTTATTGTATATCTACCATGTGCAGAACACTGTATTAGGCACAGAGGGAGACATAAAATTTGGCTAAGACATAGCCCTTGTCCTCATGGAGCTTACAGTACAGAAATCAGAAACATAGATAATTATAATACCCTTTTAATTGGCTATATGAAGTCCAAGGGGGAATTTCATTACCAAAAGCTTCATGAAAAAAGTGAGATTTAAGGGACTGGGGCCTTAAAGTCTATAGTCGAAACAGAGTCTTTGTGAGGTAGCAGGAAATAAATTTCATGGGAGATGAGGGAGAGGATGTTGTGTGGCCAAGAAGGTGACCAAAGATCTACTAAGGATCCCAGCAACAATAAATTGTTCAGATTTTCAATACATGATTAATTAAGATTTGAGTGGGGAATGAATATATGACTTAAAGTCACTGTTGCTTTTCTTTTTTTATTTACTTCACTTTAGTCCTTCTTACTCTGATCTATCTCATCTTTTTTTAAAAAATTATTTTCAATTCACAGAAAACAGACATTTCTATAAGTGCAATAAAAAGATTATTGTGCATCAAACTGCAAATCTACCATATACAATTTGCTATTACCATATAAATTTCTTTTCCCCCTTTTTTTCTTCCCTCTTCCCCCTCTCCATCCTCAAGATGGTCACTATTCACCTCAAATATCAGTTCTTTCTCTGGATGCAGAGATGCATCTTCCTTTATTTTTAATTTGTGTCAAAATCATTCTTAAAACAATATTGCTATTACTATATAATTTTAAAACAGTGTGGGGGGATCATTAAAAAAAATAGGTTCCCCATCCTTACATAATTCAATCTGTAAGACTCAGAATGAGTGAACAAGTTGAACTGAATCCTGCTGCTTGCTGATTGATTTTTAATGCCCACCTTTGCTCTTTTCTTCTCTTGGTCTTGATGATTCCAGGCTGTGGTAAGTTCTCTGTCCCTATGCATGTTCTAATACTGCTCACTCTTCCCCAAGTGCAGTTTTTAACTGAATCTTAACTTCCCCTTTTTGGTTACTCAGTACATGGTGTCAAAGGTGAGATAATCCTGCTGCCATCCATTTATGAACCATCCTGCATTTATCAAACTAAACTTTTTTTCCAGTTCCTTGAATTACAAAAATGTATCCATTGATTTACTTATGCATTGACCTTTTTTGAACTTTGATCTTTGTACACATACTCAAATAAATATATATGTGAGTGCACGTATATAAGCATATATACCTGGTCTCAAGATTTACGTAACAGATCTTCAGCTACTCCACTGATAGTCTAGTAACTGACCTTCTCAAAGGAGCTTTTCTGAACTTCAAACACACACACACACACACACACACACACCAAAACAAACACATAGAAAGGAAGATATCTTGCAGAAACAATAGACTAGACTTCCAAACCAAGTGGAGAAGGCCAAAGGTGTGAAGAGTGGTCTTGAGTAGAACACGTGATCCTTTATTTCAAGGACGACATGTACTTAGAGCTTTGTGAAAAGACAAAATCCCAATACAAAATGCTTTTCTAGTCTGTACGTTGCCTCTCAGTATACAAATATGTTTATTTGACCAGTGTATACTTTTTTGTAATTCTTTAAATATCACCTCCCTCCCCACTCCAACACCCATGACCCCCTTTGGAATATTTTCCACCTTCATATGTAAGTTTGGGATCCTGACGGTTTAACTCACCTACTAAAAGAACACTTGCAAACCCTTATACTAAAGGGAGTGGGATGGGGGAAAAGAGATGAGACAACTCGGTTAATCTTTTTAAAGATGTTTTTATGTTTTGAATGTTTAAACTGTCTTAAACACTTAACACCCACACAAAAAAAAACTAGCCGTGTAACCTTGGGCAAGTTACTTAACTCCAATTGCCCTCAAAAAAAAAAAAAAAGGTAAAATCACAAATGTTCAGAGACCAGAGGGGTATGTTGGAGTTTTCTCCTGAACTGTAGTCCTGCATTACCCAATAATTATGGGACATTTTGAACTGGATGTCCTTAAGTGTATTATTAAGTTTTTAGCATGATTATTTATATCTCAGAAAGTAGCAAACGCTATAAGGACAGGGCTTTATTATTTTATTAGTTGTCTAGAAAAAGTAACAGAGAAAATATTAATAATACAGATTAAACTTAAAAGTGTGTTGAGTACTTTTTTTTTCCCTTCTGGAGAACCAGTTGTTAGTCATTTACCAGTATTGTCCTTGCTAAAAGCCCAGTGTCACATGGAATCAAGATCTGGCTTGTTCTGAGCAGGTGTCATCCTCCCAAGGCCCAGAAAATTTGAGCCTCAATCATCATTGTTCAAATTGCACTCAGATACCTTTCCCAAAGGGCCAGATGCAAAACAGAAGCAGCAGCCTCCACCCTCAGGCAAAAAAAAAAAATAGAAGCAGTCAGGGCATCATTCCACACTCAATAACAAATGCAATACCAGAATAGATGTGAATAATCCACAGGACATGCATAGAATGAGGACTGCAAGAAGAGAAGATTAAGCCTGTGAACACTTGGTTATAGCTAATCCCCGGGGACAGAAAGCATGATGTCGCTTTCTGTAACTGCAAAATTCACCTGGAGATGGAGAGAAGAACACATGCTTTGAAATCGCCTTACAACAATTATGGCAACAGTTTTCCATAAGCTCATTGCTTTGGTAGAGACATTTGGGGAACTGTTTGCGTCCATTGGGCAACAATGCTTTCATTTTCTAGGATCTGCAGAGGTATTTAATATGAATTGTTTGTGGGATACTAGACGTGCTGTAGGAAGCATGTCAAATGAAGACTCTGAGCGTTAGTACTCAGGACTTGCACAGAATAAATTTCCCCATCCTATCACCCTTCACTTTGCCCTCTTGCATTTTGTATGACAATTCATTCCCACCATCTCCCTGAGGTTCAAATTGCTGGCATTAATGGAAGAACAGCTGGAACAAAGCAGCCACTCAGATCAATGAGAACCTTCAGCTCTTTTGCTTGGGGTCTGGGCAAACAAGGCACTGGCCAGTGTGGAAGCTCAAGGGCCAGGTGCCCTGAGAATCCTTACACAGGCAGGGAAGGAGGAAATGAATGGGTTATGTTAAGAATGGGAATGTTAGCCCACTCTCCATCCGATCTCAATAGGTCTCTACATTTTTAAACAGGCAGAGATTTTCTGCATTCAAGTGATTCCATGTGGATGCTCAACCATTTATGGCTCTACAAATTCCTCCTTTGCACTTGGCTCTCAGAGGGCTCATCAGCCTTGTTTCCAACAAATTCTGAACCAGCATTATTCAGAAACTCTCTCATACACAATTGATGATGTGTTTTATAGCAGAATAGTAGGGGCTCCTCCATTCCCAAAGATATCAGCAGCCACTGTCATCAATGAGGATTGGCAAAACATTAAATAGAAACCAAAGAGATACTCACATATCAGCAGGACTTGTAAAGAGATGTAGGATTTTTTTTTAAGTTGGCAATGTGTCCACCATATTT
Source organism: Petaurus breviceps papuanus (assembly GCF_028583685.1). Taxonomy (NCBI): domain Eukaryota; kingdom Metazoa; phylum Chordata; class Mammalia; order Diprotodontia; family Petauridae; genus Petaurus; species Petaurus breviceps. The sequence goes on along the minus strand of NW_027186457.1, from coordinate 6,388,594 downwards.
TGTCCTTTCTAAATTGAACTCAAACTATTTATTGTTAATAACTGTTTCTAATTCAGGTACTTACTATTATCCCATTTTAGTAGAGGATTTTGCAGTCTGCAAAGTTCTCTCCTCACAAACACTTTGTTAGGTCACTAGTAAATATATATATAAATATATAATAATAATATAAATATATATTTACTAGTGACCTAACAAAGTGTACAAAATATGTGTATATAATATATATTATATGCAATATATACAATATACATAATATATATATATACACGTGCATATATAATATACATAGGTATATATTAGGTAACAGATCTCCAGCTACTAATATATATATATGTACATATATACATGCATGTGTATAATCCCCATATTTACAGATGAGGGCACTGCCCATGACTACAGTCAATAGTTTAAGAGCGACAGAGGCCAGGACCAAGTGTCCAGGCCACATAGTGAATAAAGTATTGAACCTGAGAGTCAGGAAGACTAAATCAAATCCTGCTGCAGACTCTTACTTTCAGTGTGATACTGAGCAAGTCATTTAACTATTTCAGCTTCAGCTTCCCTATGTGTGAAATGGAGATGATGATAGCACCAACCTCACACTTCTGTTGTGAGGGTCAGGTGAGATAACTATGTGGAGTGCTTTACAAAGTTAAAGATGCTATGTAAATGTTAGCTGTTGGTTTGATAGTGAGATCCCCTATGTGCTGGTTATTATTATTAATGTTGTTCTCATTGCTAGCCCTCAAAATTGCCATGATAATAATTAGACATAGGTAGTAAAGGTATAAAAGTAAAAGGCAACATATTGTAGTGAAAGGAATGCTGGCTTTAGAGTCCCAATGTGCCACCTGTGTGACCTTTAGAACATTATTTAATACCTCCACAACTGGAACATGCAAGGGGTTGACTTGATGACCTCAGAAGCTCCCTGCCGCCATTAAATCCTATGTTCCTGTGGTAAAGGCATGATTATCTGACATTCTTTCCACTCAAGTTCTCTATTAATTGATAGTTTTATACCCTATGTAATTCAGTATTCATTAATGTTCCTGTGATGACTTCTGTTTTCTCTCTCAACTCTCATTTATCAGCTCCCACAGTATTATAACTCGAAGATTGATCTATATATCCAGTCCTCATCTCTTTTGCTGAGCTGTAGTCTGGCATTACCCAATACCCATGGGACATTTTGAACTGGATGCCCTTTTGGCATCCCAAATTCAACATATATAAAACATAAATGATTATCTTTCCCCAAATACACCCTCTCCTTCAAACTTAACTGCTTCTGTTGAGGGTATTACTAGCTTTTCAATCACATAGCTTCATAACTTTGGTGCCATTCTTTGCTCACACATCTGATATACTTAAAGAATGGCTACTTTGGGTCATTTGTACCTCCACAGCTCTCCCATACTTCCCCTTTTCTCCATTCACATGGCCGTCTAGACCCTAGTCCAGACCATCATCACCTCTTGCTTATACTATTGAGATAGCCTCCAAGTTGGTCTCCCTGAATCATGTCTTTTCCCACTTCAATCCATCTTCTACACAGTCACCAAAGTGACTTCCCAGATAATGACGTTCCCTCTTGGATCCAATATTGGACATTAAGAATTTCTATTGGTCATTCAAAGCTCTTGTTAACCTGGTTCCATCACACCTTCTTAGCTTTATTAATACATCACTCCCCTTTACACACTCTACTCTCTAACCAAAATGGATTTCTTACTGTTCTTCACACATAACACTCAATCTTCCATTTCTTTGCCTTTGATTATGTTCCTCCTATTGCTATGTTCTCTCCTCAACTCTTTTCCTTGGAATTCTAGGCTCAACACAAGCTCAGCCTTCTGAAGGAGGATTTTATCTCCCCAGCTTCTAGAGCAGAGGGTACCCCAAATATGTTCTGTATATGTTCTCTATACACTTAAATGTGTGCATCTTGTTCCCCCTACTAGAATGTAAGTTAAGGGTGAGTTCCTCTTTTGTCCTTTGATTCCCAACCTTTCCTTTCAGTAGCACATGGTACATATTAGATGCTTGATTGATCAATTAACCAGATCATAGGATTAGAGCTAGAAGGACCTAAGAGATATCTAGATAAGGCCCCCTCATTTTACAGGTGAGAAAACTGAGGCCCAACTTACCCAGACATTCAGTGGCTGGTAAAGAAAAGAGTTGAGCTTCAAATTCAAGATTTCTCTTCCCAAAGCAAAAGAATGTGCTGCAAAATCCTGATGTGCCTTCAGAATCTTCAAAAAAAACTATTCAGTTTTGTTCATTTGAGTGTATTTTATCATATTTTACTTCTTTGAAAATTACTGTTCATGTATGATATACTCTCCTAAATATTTAATTAAACAGACTTCCCTGTATTGCATTATGTTAAGTCAACCAAGCCTTTATTAAGCGCTTACTCTATGCTAAGGATATGAACAAAGGCAAAAATAGAATAGATGGAAGGAATCTCATAGGGGAAGACACTAGAAGGTAGAGAGCCTGGGAAAGACTTCTTATAGAAGGTAAAGTTTGAGCTGAGTCTTAAAGGAAAGCTAAGAGATGAAGGTGAGGATAGAAAGCATTCCAGGCATGGCGGACACCCTATACAAATGCACAGAGAGAGGAGAGGGAGTGCTCTGTTCAAGGAACAGCACATAGGCAGTGTAATTGTATCATAGATCATATAAATGGGAGTTTAGTCAAAGAAGACTAGAAAGGTAGGAATGAACCAAGTTGTAAAGAGCATGGTAGACGGAGGATTTTATGGATGTAATAGGGAGCCAGAGTCACTAAATTTTACTCCCTAGAGGAGTAGCAGAGGATTGTCCTGTATCGTTATATTTCTCTTTTTCCCTAATCAATTGTTAGTACTTGAAGGGTCTATAAATGTGAATATGGGCACTGCCCCCATCAATACAAATCACAAGCCCTGCATAACTTAGGAAGTAGTTTGAGAGAGTTCTTAAAAATTCTGTAAAATACATCCTCTTGTGACCAAGTTGCTAAGCCTCTCTGAACCTAGCTGGCTCATTTGGAGGCAACAGCCTGTCACACAGCCCACACCCCGGGACATTCCAGAGCTAGATTGCCACTGGCATTACCTTTGAGAACCTAGCGAGGCATTGGGAAAAATTCAGTTAAGCTTCCTCATCAAACATAAAAGTGCTGGAAACCTCACTGTCTCCTGACTTGAAATGGGGTTCTGCAATCTGCTTACCACCTTGGACCATGGAGCAAAAGGAAAACAGGTCCAGTAATAGCTCATTGTTTCTGTTTGCATGTCAGTTATTTTATAAAAGAGCTAGGTGTTACAGTGGATAGAGCGCTGAGCCAGGAGTCAGGAAGACTCACCTTCAAGTCCAGCCTCAGACTCTTACTAGCTATGTGACCCTGGGCAAGTCACTGTACCCTGTTTGCCTCAGTTCCCTCATCTGTAATGTAAGCTGGAAAAGGAAATGGCAAAGTGTTTCAATATCTTTGCCAAGAAAACCCCAAATGGGGTCACAAAAGCCTGAACAGGACTGAAATAACTGAACAAAACAAAGTAGTTTCTATGCAAGAGAAACCAAATAAACATGTCCATGGCCACCCAGGATTCGGTTACTGCCACCTCTTTTATCTCACAAACTTCAGCAGGTATTCTAATTATGTTAGGGTGAGGGAACATGCTGTGGTGAATAGAGCACTGAACTAGAAAGCATGAAGACTTAGATCTGAATTCTACTTCTCATGCTTATGATCTGTTTGAGATTAGATAACTCACTTTGTTGCATTCAACCCCATGGATAAAATGGGAGTGATAATATTTGCTGTCAGAACCAAAAGAAAGACATGGATGAGTTTTAAAACATTTAGTGTCACCTTGCAAAGGACTGGAGATGCAACTATGAAAGCAAGATTAAGCCCTGTCCTCAAGGAGCTTACATTCTAATAGGGGGAAATAATACATTTATGGGACTGGTGGCTTAAGAAATAATATATAAATTGTGGTATCGTCATCTTCAGTATTCTAAACTCATCACTTCCAAAAAATGGTGATTTTGTCGATGTGGGTTCTCTTCTCAACAACACAGAGCAGAACACCACTATGCCTTTCATTCTTAATTCAAGAATCTTTGTGTTCCCCCAAAGTTAATCCCTTCCTTCATCTCTATCTTCCAATAATGAACTTCTCCAAATTTAGCCAGACTCATTCTCAGATGCCACCAGACCCATCCCAGAATTTTTCAGCTTAACTGAATGTTCCAGGGTCAATGCTTCAATAACCCAATAACAATTACCTAAAATGCAAGGTCCCTTCCAGTTCTTAAATATGTTACCCTATGATTACTGGGGGTGACTTTGAATGTGGGATACAGTGAAGTTACAGGTTTTGACCAATGTCATACAGTTGGATGTCACCAGCCTGGAAAAAAATAAAATTCAGGATTCTAGAACCCATTACCTGCTACTCTATCGACTTTGGGATGCATAATTAATAGTAGGTGATTTTTATAAATCACTTTATGGCTTATAAAGTGTTTTACACAAGATTTGTATTGACGTATGACCAGGGTGCCTCTGCCCATGCATAGACTAATGAGTCACTGACCTCTTGTACACACTTTCAATGTCATATTTCATCAATCTGGAGTTTGCCAACACTTGGTCTGAAATGTCATCAAAGAAATAGATTTTGAAAAGCACAGCTGCACAGCTGTGTCATCTCAAGATGAACTCTACTTAAATCCAGAGTCGGTTGCACCTTATTCTTCTGGGTTCCCAGGAACCTGAGTATGTGTACCAACAAACTAAGATGGTAGAAATCATTTGGGTTGTTAAGTATCTGTGCATATCATTTCCTACTTGAGTTAATAAAAAACGTTCTGTTAGAAAGTTTTCTAACGGTGTCCCCATGAATAATAAATGTATTTTTTAAAATTCAATAGAATTATAAAAGTTTAATGGTCTTCAGTCTATGATTTGCAGCTGCTTGACAAGTCTCACTAAGATCCTTTTGAGAGAGACAGGGACAAATGGAGATAGAGACAAAGAGATAGTGAGAAAGACGCACAGAGAGACAGAAGCTAACGGTGTTCTCAGGGAAGGAATCTCATCTAGGCAAGATGACAGATAAACCATCCAGAATGAGGCAATACAAAAATTGCTAGATTGAGAGTCCTGTCTCAGACATATAGTAGCTTTTGACCCTGGGCAAGTCACTTAACCCAGTTTGCCTCAGTTTCCTCATCTATAATATGAGCTGACAGAGGTCCATATCTGTAATATGGCAAACCACTCTAGTATCTTTACCAAGAAAAAGCCAAATGGGGTCACAAAGAGTTGAACATGACTCAAATGACTGAACATGAGAGTACTAGGAACTGAGTTCAAATACTGACTCCTCTACTTCCTACGTTCGGAACTTTGGAGAAATCACTTAATCTCTGGCCCTCAGTTTCCTCATCTGTAAAATGAAGTGGTTAGACTAGACCTCTGACACCATCTTCAGGTCAAATCTATGAGCCAAGCAAATTAAAGGGTAGAAGGGTAATATTTTCCCACAAGAAAAAACTTTTGATCTAAAACCCTATGACCCATGATCATGACTAATCCTTCCCAGTATGAATTTTCAAACACATTAAGAAATCATTTTGTTTAAAAAAATTTTGAATGATTAAAATTACATTGAGCCCTTTAGCTATATAGTCCTTGGAGATACTGTGCCAATTTATTTTCAAAGTGATGGCACATAGGAAAATGCCAAAATTATAAATTATTTTGTCTTGACTATGTTGCTATGTTTTATGTATGTTGACCTACTTAAAGAATCCCACATCCCACAAAGTATTGTCTCCTATGGTCATACCAAGGAAGTGTAGATTATCTGTAAATTAAATGTAAACTGATATCCAGATGATGCCCAAAATTGCTGGGTTTGTGTTCTACAGCAGACTGCCACATGAGGGCATTCTCTCCCCAAAATTTATGCATTTTTTGTTAGTTTGTGACTAAAAAATCTTGAAAAGCGAGAAAATGTGGCTGCATTTTTTTATAAGGTCCTCCATTTCTGCTTCTAACATGAATTTGGGGTCCATAGGTCAGGGTGTTTGTCAGCTCCTCAAAGACTAGGCTTTTCATTCAAGCAAGCAACTTCTTTCTCTTGCAGTCTTTAAATTTGCTTCCTGTCATGACTAAACTGGTGGTTTGATTGTTTTCTCTTCCACAGGGATTTTTTGAAGAAGAGGAAGGTAAAGAATACATTTATAAAGAACCTAAACTGACAGGTCTATCTGAAATATCCCAAAGACTCCTAAAGCTTTATGCTGATAAATTTGGTGCAGACAATGTGAAGATAATCCAGGACTCCAACAAGGTAAAGAGAAAAAAACAGATTCAGCTTAAACCTCATACAAGACTTTCCTTGATTCCTTTTAAAATAGAAGTGATATTTATAAGCCCTGGGTTAGCAACTTAATCTCTGCCACTGAAAAGTATGGTGGAAAGATCCCTGAATTCACTCCAAGTAGCCCACCTGAGGTTTCGGGGTTTGGGATACATTTTTTCTATTTAAATCTTTGTTGGTGTGGCTGCTGGGTTTTAAGATTATCATTATAATGGCTGTTCATAGAAGTCACTGAATTTTCTAGTACAGCCAAAGCTGGGCTGGCTCTAGGAAAAAAAAAAATTGTGTATTAGGCCAACTTTGTCTTAGTTCAAATTCATCCCCAGTTTCTTCCCTACCTTCCCCTCCCACCACAATCTCAAGTACCAGATTGACTTCAAAGACCCCCATCCCCAGTACCCTTGGGATGTGATTACAATAGTGAATAGCATTAGATATGCTTGGTTCATAATTTAAAATTTTGAGTTAGCTAGGTAATACAATGATAGTGCACCAGACCTCTAATCAGGAAGACCCGAGGTAATAACCCAGCCTCCAATACTTACTAGCAGTGTGACCCTGGGCGAGTCACTTAAGCTCCATCTTTCTCAATTTCCTTGCTAAGATGGGAATAATAATAGCCTCTACCTCTCAGGGTTGTTTTGAGAATAAAATGAGATAACAGTTGAAAAGAACTTTACAAACCTTAAAGTTCTATATAAATGATAGCTATCATTATTATTGAGCAGCTAAGTGGTACAGTAGACAGAGTGCCAGGCCTGGAGACAGGAGGACCTGAGTTCAAATCCGGCCTTAGACACTAGCCCTGTGATCCTGGGCAAGTCACTTTAACAACCCTGTTTGCCTTATTTTCCTCAACTGTAAAATGAGCTGGAGAAGGAAATGGCAAACCCAAAACATCTTTGCCAAGAAAACCCCAAATGGGTTCAAGAAGAGTCAGACATAGCAAAACAGAAGAACATCATCATCATTATTATTCTCTCTTGTGGTGTTCATAGGATTATGGGAGTTAGAACTAGAGGGAATAAGGGCAGCTAGGTGGCACAGTGAATAGAACAATGGTCTTGAAGTCAGGAGGACCCAAGTTCAAATCCAGCCTTAGATACTTGACAATTACTAGCTGTTTGACCTTGGGCAAGTAAGTCACTTCACCCCAATTACCTTGCCCTCTCCCCTCCAAAATACAAAGAACTAGAGGGAACTTAGAAATCAGATAGGATCATAGACATCAAACTAAAGCCATCTCAGAGACCATTTAGCCTAACTCCATGTTACAGATGGGGAAACAGAGGTCCAGAGATGTGAATGGACTCTCCCACATCAGTAAGTGATGGAATAGTTGATGACAGAGCTGGGCTTTAAAACCAGGTCCTGTGACTTCAAATCCAGCCCTCGGGAGGAAACCAAGCCCAGCATTCTGGCCTCGCCCCGGGGGTCTCCATTACCTTTCTCTTTGGTGGATAGCTAACACAGAAGGTTAATGAATTCACCTTTCAGGGGGTTTGCACCAGAGGAAAGATTGGAACCAGTGAAACTGAAAATAAAAAGTATATTCACAGAAATATAATGTGCTAGTTATTTCACTCAACTGCAGGTTTTTCAGGGGCCTGCTATTTATGATGCTGGCCTCTAGGTGGTGAGGTAGATAGAGCACCTAGAGTGAGGAAGACTGATCTTCCTGAGTTCAAACCTGGGCTCAGACACTAATTGTGTGACCCTGGAAGAGTCAGCCCTGTTTGCCTCAGTTTCCTCAAGGGTAAAATAAGCTGGAGAAGGGAATGGCAAACCACTCTAGTATCTTTGCCAAGAAAACTCCAACTGGGGTCACAGAGAATCAGATAGGACTGAAAACTACTGAATAGCAAATGTGCAAAATTAGGTCAGCAGTATAAATAAGGGGAAGACCCTGTCCTCAAGTTACAGTCTAGTGAAAAGGGTAGATAATACACAAAACACAATCAATATTTACAAAGTGCTTTAAGTTTTGTAAATCACTTTACATACCTTACCTCATTGGGATCCCACCATTGTTAGTTGTGTGGATCACGCTTTAGAGTTGTTCCATTTCCAATTTCTGACTTTAGCATCTTGCATCCATAAAAGATCCCTATTACAGAAGACTGCACTAAAAATGTTATGATTTTATATACTGAGTGTTGTATAAATATAGGCTACTATTGATGTTTTTGAGGAGCCATTCACCACTCAGTAAATGGCACTGGATTAGGAAACATAGGTAAATTATTAATGGATCGATCCAAAAGATATCCACCCTATCCTCAAGAAGGTGGGCAATACTGACTTGAACATTCCTATTTTCATAGATCTATGTTCTCATTGTCAAGGGGACTTCCCCAGTTAGTAAAAAGCACAACTCATCCATGCCATCTCATCTGTATAATTCACACCCATATCTTTCCCCAGATGTGCCATAGAGAATACTGGATCCTTCTTATATTTATTAATATTTTATTGGTACCATTGTAGTACTAGACATCATACCCCCAAAAAATCCATAATGGAATAAACTATGGGAAATTCAATATGATATAATGTGTAAAGAGGCAGTTTGAAGTAATGAATAGAGGACTGACCCATATGTCAAAACCTGAGTTCAAATTCTATCACCGACAAATACTAGCTATGTGATCACAAAGAAAGCAATTAATTTCTCAGTGTCCCCAGAAACCCCCTTAGACTATAAGCGATAGACAAGCTGTTGGTCTGATCCTAATTAAAACTCTAGGATTGTCCCATATCAATAAAGTTCCAGGTCTGCTCCCCACTAAAATACAAACAGTAATGGATAGCCTGAAAGTCAGAGGTCCTAATTCTAGATAAGCTATTAAGTAACTGTGTGAGCAGGGTATATTTATTCAAGTCGATGAGTATCTATTACTTTCTCTGAGCCTTCTCATTTCATCAATAAAATGAGGAAGATCAATCTCTAGGTTCCTTTTAGCTATAAAATTCTATATCTGTGCCCTTCTCAAACAGAAGACAAACATCATATGCATTTTGTTCGAATGGCAAATGTTTTTCATTTAATCCATGCCAAACATTATCATGTGGCGAATGTAGACATGTTGCCCTAAGACATCAAACTATACTTTATTTTCTGGTTTTCAAATAAACCAATTTACATATACTAAGAGCTTTACCCATATAACACAATGTTCATCTTCTGAAATTTTGTGTTCATTTGTCTTTTTCTGGTATAGTAGCAATAGCAGGAGACCAGGAGTAAAGAGGAAGTTACTGGTTCTGCAAATAACAAACTTTTATTATTGTTCAGCCATTTTTAGTCATGTCTGTCTCTGTGACCCCATTTGGAGTTTTCTTGGCAGAGATATTGGAAAGGTTTGTCTTTTCCTTTTCCAATTCATTTTATTTTACAGATGAGGAAACTGAGGCAAGCAGGGTTAAGTGACTTGCTCAGGGTCACGCAGCTAGTGAGTGTCTGAGGCCAGACCTGAACTCATGAAAATGAATCTTTTTGATTTTCAGCCCAATGAGTTATACACTACACCACCTAGCTGCAGACTTTGTCTGTGTACAAACTATGTATGTATCTTTAAATAAATCACTTAACTTTTCCGTTTCCACTGTTTCCTCATCTGTAAAGAGAATGGGCAGACTTGGGAAAGGTCTTAAGGTCCCTTCCCACTCTAAAAAAGTACATGATTCTAAGATCCTAATAGACAAGGGAAGGCTAGGAAGGTTGCACTTTACACCGTTTCAGCAAGCGTAGTAGCGGGCCAACTTACAAGATCCATCAAAATGTGTTAGTCCATCAGTTTTGCACTGCAGGTAATGGTGTTCCTACAGGTCAACCCCAAGGATTTGGATCCCAAATATGCCTACATCCAGGTGACGTACGTCACACCCTACTTTGAGGAGAAGGAAGTTGAAGATCGAAAGACAGATTTTGAAATGCATCACAACATCAACCGTTTTGTCTTTGAAACACCGTTTACGCTGTCAGGCAAGAAACATGGTGGAGTCGAGGAGCAGTGCAAGAGGAGAACAGTTCTCACAAGTACGTGCTGGGGTGACAAAGGGTTCTCATGGTGAGATCTCATCAGAGACCAGATTCTTATTCTGGCCCTGGACCGAGGGGCTCTCCATGCCTGAGCTTGGTAGGTAGAGGGGGAGGATAGGTTGACTTGACAACACATATTGTTGTCGACTCAAACCAAACGCTCCATCTCCCATCTCAGTGCCTTTGCCTAGGCTGTACTCTATGCCCAGAATGCTTTCCCTCATCACCTCTAACTCTTAACCTCCCTGGTTTCCTCCTAAGACTCAGCTCAGATCCCTCCTATGGGAAGCCTGCCTCAGTCCCTCCTCCTTTCCAAGGTCTTCCCTTCTCAGATTACCTTCCTTGTACACCATCTATCACTAGTCATACATTGTCCTCCCCATTGGAATGTATCCCCAGTTCTTAGCACAGTGCCTAGAACACAAAAAGTGCTTAATATAAGTGGGAAAGAGAAGGGAGTAAACAGTTATTTTGTCTTTCTTCAATTTAGTTATACTCAACAAGCATTTATTAATTGCCAGCTATGTTCTAGGCACTGTCCTAGACATTGGGGTTGCAAAGAAAGAACAAAACAGTCATATCGTCCTCAGGAAGCTTACATTCTACTTTGTTTATCCATGAGCTCTTGGGAGGGCAGTGGGAAATAAAAAATCTTATTATAGCTTCTGCACCCAGAAAAAAAATGGCAGTGACTTTCAAAATCTCAAGACTCCAAGTATTCTCCATTTACCCCTTCTGCTGTAACAGCTAGGTCCCTGTGGGAAAACCTGTTGGCTCTCATTTTCCCCATCAGTAAAATGATGGGGTTGGACTAGATGATCTCAAAGATTATTTCATTAAATATTAATGAAATACTTAGTGTAAGGCAGCATGGTATTATAATAATAATAACTCATATAGCACCTTACATTTACAAAATGCCCTATGAGGAAGGATCTGCTATTATCCGCTTTTTACATATTAGAAAACTGAGATGTTAAATGGCTTGTCCATAGTCGATAAGTATCTGAGGCACGATTTGAACTCAGATCTTCCCAGCTCAAAGTCCCACACTCTAACCATTGCACTACCTAGTTGCCTGTCTGGTAGGGGAAAGAATGCTGGTCTTGGCATCAGGGGAACTTGGTTTAAATCCCATCTCCAAAACATGAGTCTCCATGTCAAATTGGTTGAAGAAACTAGAAATATTTAACCTAGAAAAGAGAAGGGGGGAGGGGCATTAGAACCATCTTCAGGTATTAATTTTAGGGCTGTTATGGCAAATTAGAATCAGACCTTCTCTCCTGGACTTTAGAATACAGAACTAGGGGCAAAGCAAATAAGCAAATTTTGGCTTGATATTAGGAAAAAACTCACTGTTAATTAGAACTACCCAAAAGGGGACTGGGCTCAAGAGGTGACCAGTTGCCCCTTACTAGAGGTTTGTAAGCAAAGGCTGGATGACCACTTGTCAGGTAGAGCTTCAACCAGATTGTGTCTGGGATCTCTTCTAAGTCAGATTCTGGGATTCTTGGGATTAACTAAACTACAAGGCAGACAGTGAGAAGTACAGTGAGTGAGAGACAGTGCAGAGTTCTGAGGCATCCCCTACCAGCTACTGCCTTGATCCTTTAAACACCCTTGAATTTCCTTTGTCTAGCAAGCCATCTGTTCCCCTATGTGAAGAAGAGAATCCAAGTTATCAGCCAGTCAAGCACAGAACTGAACCCCATTGAGGTCGCCATTGATGAAATGGCCAAGAAGGTTTCCGAGCTTAATCAGCTTTGCACGATGGAAGAGGTAGACATGATCAGACTGCAGCTCAAACTCCAGGGGAGTGTCAGCGTGAAGGTAACTATGATTTGGTCCGTTTGGTGATGAGGCATCCACCTATGAGACATCTTTCTTCGCTTGTTTCTCTTTTTTAAAAAAATATTTATTATAAGAAATTACTCTTGGGGTGGCCAGGTAGCACAGCGAGTAAGAGCACCGGCTCTAGTGTCAGGATGACCTGGAGATCGAATCCAGGGCTCAGACACTTAACACCCACCCAGAAATACCTGGCCATGTAACCTTGAGCAAGTTACTTAAACCCCAATTGCTTAGGGGCAGCCAGGTGGCTCAGCGAGTAAGAGCACCGGCTCCAGTGTAGGGATGACTTGGATCAAATCTGGGCTCAGATACTCAGCACCACACCCAGAAATAACTGGCCGTGTAACCTTGAGCAAGTTACTTAACCCCGATTGCTTTCAAAAAAAAAAAAAAGAAATTACTCTTAGGAAATATAGGCAACATAAAAACAAGTGACATCAATAAAAAACTATTTTTAAAAAAGAAAATCTTCTCTCTAGGTTTGAAATAAAAATCTGTTAGAACAGAAACTTTTTTCAGTACGGAATGCAGGGAGTAGGTTAAAGGCTAAAACTCTTATTAATTACAAAGAGATTTCAATACACATCTAGCCATGATAGACACATGGGATCTATATACATGTATACATACATACATATTTATACACATAAGTATTCCTGCAAAGGTACATATATGTGCCTTGCCTATATGTATCTTATTCCATACTCAACTAAAACATCAGTTGTTCAAATTCTGTTAGCATGTACTTTAGTGTATCACAATCAGTCAATGAATATAATACAAGTTGTCAGTTTGATATGGAGACATGAAATTTTGGGAAATTTTGAAGTCATAAGGAAAATGTAAGTTTTGTGATACTTTTTAAAATGCTTCAAAATTCAGTTTTGCAATTCAGTTCAGCAAATACTATGTCTTCTATGTACAGGGCACTGTTCTAGGTGCTAGGGATGTTAATATTTTTTAAAAATGATCCCTGTCCTCAAAGAGCTTATACTCTTATCAAGGGGTATAAGATATGTACACATACAAAGGGCATAATGGGGATAAAGAAAAAAATTGCCATTTTCTTCGTGCTTCACATTTGAATCCAAATAGTTCTCAGGCATTAACATCCTTGCAGAAATGAAAAAAGAAAACAAGTTTCTGAAATGTTTGCTGGCTTACCAGTGCTTCTGGTTCTAACTGCTCTCTCAGGAATTATCTGTTGATCACAAGCATCCATAGCCTATTGAAATATAGTAAATGCTAGAAGCCACCCTGTTTTCCTTTTTTTTTCTTTCTTCTGCCCCAATTTTACTCTTTTCAAGTCCTCAGCCCACATTTTAAAAGTTGCAAAGAATAAGCAATTCAGATCTTTCTAACTATTTTGCTATCAGATTTGAAAGTATATACGTGCATGTATTTGTCTATTCAGCAACTATTTGGGGATTTCCTGTATGTCAGATAAGGAGGGGGTGCTGTGAGAGATACAGAAAATAATATCAGACATCGTCAAGTTTTGGAGATTAATGCAAATAACTACAATGCAAGGTAATGTTTAAAGTGAGGGAGCAATCACTCAACTAAAATTGTTCTTTCCAAAGTTACCAACAATCTTATAATTGCTAAATCTGTCTTTTTAAAAATTTTCAGTCTTCATCCTTCTTGATTGTACTGTTATATTTAATATTGTTGACCATCCTCTCCTTCTGGATGCGCTTTCCTTTCTGGGCTTTCCTGATATTATTCTCTCCTGGTCCTCCTCCTTTTCCCTGTCTAGTCATTCCTTCTCAGTGTCCTTTGTGGACTCATCAACCGTATCATGTTCCCACCTGTGAGTGTTCCCCAAGGCTCTGCCCTGAGCCCTCTTCTCTCTAGGTATAAACTCTCAGTGACCATCAGCTCCCAGAGGTTTATCACCTCAATGCAAAATGCTTCACATAAATCTCTATATCCAGCCCCTGTATTTCCCCTGATCTTCAGTAATGTATTATCAGTTGTGTATTGTACATTTCATAAATCCCAGAGGCATCTCAAATTCAACATGTCAAAAACAAAGCTCATTCTTTCCCCCAAAACTTCCCAATCTTCTAAACTTCTTATTTCTGTCAAAAACACCAACATTCTTCCAGCTTCCTAGGTTTATGGCCTCAGTATTATCTCTCCTTCATCCCACATATCCAGCCAGTTGCCAAATCTCATTTCTCCCACCATTATATCTCTCATCTATGATCACTTCTCTCTATTTGAACAGCTGACACCATAGATCAAGCCTTCATAACCTCTCCTAATTGATCTCCATGTTTCAAGTCTCTCCTCATTTCAATCTATCTTCTGCAGCTGCTACCAAAGTGATTTTCCTTAAGGGCAGATCTGACCATACCCTATTTAGCAAACTCCAGTGGCTCCCAATTACCACTAATATAAAATATGTTTTTTTTCTTTTAGCCTTTAAAGTCCTTCAAAAACTGTATACAGTCTGTGTCTATAGTCTTATACCTTAATTCCTTTACTGCACTCTACAGGCCATCCAAACTGACCTTCCCTGTTCCTGGCACTCTGTTTCTCCTCCCTGTGCTTTTACCTTGGCGCAGTCCCCCATGTCTGGAATGTACTCCCTCCTCAGATCCATCTTGCAGAATTTCTCCCTTCCTTCAAGACACAGCTCAGGCATGCCCTTCAACATGAAGCCTTCGGTGATTCACTCTAGTGCCCTCCCTTTTCCAAATAGCTTGTATTTATTCTCTTTATGTTTCTTCATTATAGACTTAAATATGAGCATGTCACATCCATTAGAATGTCAATTCTTATGAAGGGATATTGCTGCATTCATTGTATTTGTATCTCCAGCATGGAGGCAGTTAATAAATGCTTGTCCATGAACTGACTGATCAATCTCTCTGACCTGGAGGGGTCAGGTGAAACTACTCAGAAAAGGTGGGACATGAACTGGGCCATGAAAGATTGTTAGTAGTTTACTATGTGGCCATGAAAGAATGACCTAATAAATGCTTGTTGATTGATTGATTGATTGGTTGACTTCCAACAGCCTAAAATCATTCTTCCCAACAGGTAAATGCAGGGCCTATGGCTTATGCCAGAGCTTTCCTTGAAGAAACAAATGCAAAAAAATACCCTGACAACCAAGTGAAGCTTTTGAAGGAAATTTTCAGGTAAACTTTCTATTGCTTGAATCTTTGTTCCCCCTAGGAGGGAGGGAGGGAAAAGGAGGCCAATAAAATGTGACTTAAGGAATGCTGTGAGCATATGAGGGAAGGCCAGACAAAAACCCTCACAGAGGAGAGCTCCTGTTCAGTGATGGTGCGATGCTTTCTTCCATCAGCACATTTTTAGACCATATTTAATCTGCTTACTTCTGTCACCAAAGGCAATTTGCAGATGCATGCGGGCATGCCCTAGATGTTAACGAGCGGCTCATTAAAGAGGACCAGCTGGAATATCAGGAAGAAATGAAGTCTCATTACAAGGACATGCTCAGTGAACTCTCCACAATCATGAATGAGCAGGTGAGTGAGTTTTTTTAATTCATTATAAATCCTAGATGAAACAGCTTCACAGAAGTTTGTCTGGAGGGGTGACTGATCTGGTTAACTTTAATCCCAGTGTAAGAAGCAGACACAAGAAAGATCACCTTGCTACTAAATAATTCAGTCTACCCATAAGTTAACTATCAGATGTACTCTCAGTTTCTTTCCTCCCCCAGGTAGAACACCCACTGCCTCAAAATAGCACTGTGAATGGGAAAAGGCACACTTCTAACCATATTCCTACCTTTTAACTGCAAACACCCTCCCCATCCTGATATACCTGACTTCTCCATATTAGGATAAATAGGGGATAGAAATCCCAAACTGATGCACAGGGAACCTGTGATCTTGGACCAGGCTGTCAAACACAGGTCCAGATCACTCCCTTGTGAAGTGTGAATCAGATTAAAATGTAATGAGGAAATCTTTAAGAAAACACATAAAAATACAATAAAACACAGAAATTTTAATATGACATTTTCTAAGTCAACATGGCACCCACAGGAATCATTATGTACAGCCTAGTGGCTCCCGCTCCTTTTCGAGTTTGACACTATTGATCTAGAAAGTGAAATAAAGAACACCAGGGTTTAGGCCTGGATTCGTACTAACCTAATTATGCCCCTGCAGAAGCCGGCCACTCAGCAAGAAGGTTTCTGCTGAATCAGGGTCAAACTCAGTCTCTACCTGAAGGAAATGTTTCCTCTATTCCCATAATCCTTAGATTTAATTCAAGCAGAGCGAACTGCCTTCTGTCGCAATTTTGTCCCTTGCAAATACAAGACGTTTGATAAAGGTATGTCTTAGAGAGAGAGAGACAGAGAGAGAGAGACAGAGATAGAGAAACAGAGACAGAGAAAGAGAGAGAAGACAGAGACAGAGAGACAGTAGAGACACAGAAAGAGAGAGAGAGGAGAGAAAGAGTGAGAGACACAGAGGGAGAAAGACAGTGAGAGACAGAGAGACAGTAGAGACACAGAGAGAGAGACAGAGACAAAGAGACAGAGAGAGAAAGAGGAGAGAGAGGGTGAGAGATAGAGAGAGAGAGAAAGACAGTGAGAGACACAGAAAAAGTGAGAGAGACAGTGAGAGACACAGAGAGAAATAGAAAGACAGTGAGAGAGAGAGAAAGACAATGAGAGACATAGAGAGAGAAAGACAGTGAGAGAGAGAGAGAGAGAGAGAGAGAGAGAGAGAGAGAGAGAGAGAGAG
>NW_027186457.1:6267400-6371558 GCF_028583685.1 Petaurus breviceps papuanus | reverse complement strand
GAGAGAGAGAGAGAGAGAGAGAGAGAGAGAGAGAGAGAGAGAGAGAGCCTTGAAGGCAAGAACTGTGTCTTATACCACCTCTGTATCAATATCCCTGGACAATACATTGTACTAAATGGTGGTGAGTTATATTCAATTAACTTCTCTCAACCCAATCGGTGTAGGCTTCCCTGAGAATGGGTAATTATAACTGGATCTAACTTTTTGGTCTGACCTGTATGTAGCAAGGGTCCTTGTAGATAGCAGTGCATTCCAGGGGTTTAAGCCCTCTCCCATGGACTCCCCCTCTGTAACCATGATGAAACAGGCAGGCTCCTTCATCAAGGATTTCTTGACTTGTAGCATCACAGCTACAGTCTCCAAGACTGTGATGGCTCCCGTCAAAAAGCATGGGCAACATGTAAGTAAACAAATAGTAGCTAATAAGCATTACAATGGTATAATGAATTTTATAATATGAATTCTGAAGAAATAGAGGATGCTTTCCCATTTAGACCATCTAGTTTAAATGCTGGTTTGTAGAACCATATCCCAGAATATGATGTAGCAAATATCATCAGATAATTCCCCACCCAGGCCCTTAACTTTGCCTGTAAGAAAAGGTACGAGCAAGGGTTTGAGGGAGGAATGGACAAGCATGAACCATTTTGGTGATAATTTGCTGGAAATCTTGCCTCTGATGGGCAGCTGTAGCCACTTCTCTCAGCTAGGATTTTGTGAGAACTCCCCTGGCTGGTGATGCTGGGAAATCTGCCATTGAAAGAGAATTCAAAGGCCTAGGGAGACTGCCTTATATAAGTCACCAATTCTGATGGAATTCACACCTTGTATCAGGTTTCATTGTCTCAGTACAGGGTATTATTGTCTTGAAAGGTATGCTCCCAGATCTTAAGAGCATCTATATTATGATAAGTTGGATTACTGCACAGTCAGTGGCTGTTGTAGCAGATGTGGACTCCTATCTCTTTGATACAGAAAGACTTGAATAATGATAAAGTCTGGGCACAAAGAAACAGATATCCCATACACTAGGACATGTGACTACCTGAGGAAGATTACTAAAGATGAAGGGGGCAGGGATTTGGTAAAGGGTGCCTCATCCAATATAGACATGTGGGTAGAACTTTCACCCTTGTCCTGCACAATGAATTAAAGAAAGTAATCTATGTACCTCCTAACTAAAAAATGTAAACAGTGAATACAGATCATATAGAGTACTTGACCGTGCTTAGCATTTTGGACCACTGACCTTCAAGAAATTCCTGTCCTCTTTTTTTAGCCAGGCCAGGTCATGCATGTAGAGGAATCAAGAAAAATTCTTAGGAAAGGGGACATATTTATTGTGATCCATTTTTCACACAACCGAACTGGTGATTTATTGGTTTGGGGGAAATAACGGTAACTGTGGGTCCAAGAAAGCAGATCTATTTAGACCATCTAGTTCAAATGCTATTTTGTAAAACCATAAATTTATGTTTCAGTATTTTAAGTTATTTCTATGATTTGTAGCTAAGCATTATACATATATATGTATTTATATGCAAATATTTTGCACAGATGAATATTTAGTAGTTATGATTTTTGTTGGGCATTCTACTACAAAAAAACCCCCACTAAATACACAAGATACTCTAAGACTTCTGATGTAGTAATTGCATTATCCAATGAAAAAAAAAGGAAGGGAAAGGAAAGGGAATTTAAGGGAAAAGGAAGGGAAGGAGGAGGGACAGGGAAGGGAAAAGGAGGGAAAGAAAAGGAAAAGGGAAAGGAAAGGACAGGACTAGCTGTTGAGTGAAGGATGGGAATTATTTTGGATGAAGTTTCCTAGAAATGTGTGATAAGGACAAAATTAAGAATGGAAAACAGAAAACTAAAAGTCCCAGTATATGTTTCACTTCTTTTGTGGGTAAGAGAAATGAGCCTAACAGTTGGCCAAGGTGAAGAAAGCAATGGTGTGGTCTTCAATCATCTGTGTAGCCTTTGAAAAGAAAACTTGGAGCACAAATCCTTTTTTCTTTTTTTCTTTCCTGACAGCTCTGTCATGGTCCGTGTTTATACAGCTTCTGTTCTTCTATGTCTAACATTTCCCTCAATACTGTAAGCAAAAGTGGTATGTTTTGCTTTTCTTATGTCTATATGTCTCTTGTTGTCTTTCCCATTCCTGTCTCTTGCCGAATTTTCCCTTTTCCCTCGAATCTTTCACCTCCTCTGAAAACTCATTGATGATTAGCGCAAATGATGAATAAGCCTCATTTGCTCATTCCGCCTCCACACAGTAACCTCTGAAGTTGGATAGGAGAGGAAAACATCCCATTTGTCACAAATTCTAGTACTGTCATATACAACCACAAGACCATTTCTACCTTTCTTAGATTTCGGCCTCTTCAGTCTGACATGCATCAAATAATTCAATTAGTATATAACATTCTTCTACACAGAGAACAGTTTGTCTTTCTCTGTGTCATCATAGTTATTGCTGCTAAAAAAACAAATAATCCATTCTGGATTAATCTCATTCCATTTTTTCACAGGGTTACTGGTAGATCAGGGGCCTTCTGTAGACATAGCACAACTAAATATTAGCAAAGCATTTGGCAATTTTTCGTGATGTCGTTGTGGACAAGCCTAGAAAAAGTGAGATGGACAATTACATAGTCATTCATAACTGGTGGAATCACAGGATGTGAAGAGTATATATCTATGACTGGTGTTAGCCTGGGGAGAAGGTGTGCTGCATGGCTCCATCATTCATCCAAAATTAACAGCGATTTCATCATATACAAAGCTGTGGGATATCTCAGATGAGAGAATCTGCCCCAAAATGGTATCAAAAGGTTACAACAATGGGTCAAATAAAAGAGGATGAAATTTCACAGGGATAAATGTAAACTTTTGTACTTTATTTTGTTTTGTTTTTAATCATATACATTCAACATAGTAAAGATGGAAGTTCATGTTGAAAAGACTTGGGAATTTGAATTGAATGGCAACTACAGTAAAAATTAACTTTGTAACATGGCTGTTGGGAAATCTAATTTCATCAAGGGCTGCCTTAATAGAACTGTAATGTCCGTATCAAGGGAGATTTACTGTGCTAATTCCTCATCAGCCCATACCTGGAATACTGGTTTCAGTTCAAAATACCATCTTTTAAGAGCAACAATGACAAGTTAGAGTACATCCAGGATGGTAAGGAGAATGAAAACCATGTCATGTGGTGAACTGAAAGAACCAGGGATGCTGAACTTAGAAAAGAGAATACTTTAGGCTTTCATTATAGCTTTCTCCAAATAATTGAAAGTCTAATATTTAAAATACAGATTAGACTCACTATATATTGTCCAAAATGTCAGAATTAAGATAAATAGATGAAAGTGACAGGAGGATTTTTTTTTATTATAAGGAAAACTTCTTTATAATTAGAGCTATCCAGACATGGAATGAATTGAATGTGGTGAGTTCCACACCGCTGAAGGTGTCCAAACAAAAGTTAAATGGCCTCTTGTCAGGGGTGTTATAAAGAAGAATAATGCATTTGGTAGACATTGACCCAGTCGGCCTCTAAGGTCCCTTCCAAGTTTAAGGGTCCAAGACACTCTATAAATACATTTGCAGATATACTGAACCCTCCAGTGCTTTCAAAAATAACCAAAAGAAAATCCTTCTTTAGTAGATTCCAAGGTCAAATATCCTATTTCTTGAATCTGGGTTTCATTTTCCTGTAGGAAGATGTTATCAATTAAGGACAAAGACTAATACCATATCCCATTGCTCCTATCCCTGAGAACAGATCAGGAATTCTAAGGTCATAGCTAGTAAATGAAAACCAAGACCTTTATCTGCCACTGGGTGAGATAAAAAAATCACTTAACCTTTTTGAAGCTGTTTCTTCAGCTTATAAAACAAGAAGGTTGGAGTAAATGACTTATAATGCCTCTTAGAGCTCGAACATCCATGATTCTATATGTTAAACATGATACTCTGATTTTTTCTTTTCAGTATATTTTAAGCTAAAGATAACAGATCAGTAAATTCAGCTATGGTCATTGGTATCGATCTGAAACTGGAGAAGAGAACAAATCCATTCTTTCCCATTCTGATTCATCACATGAGGTGTTTTGTATTGCCTGTATTTCTGCCATTTTTTCAGGCAAAATTTCTGGTAAATCATAGACCTTGATTCTTTTGATCATTGCAGCTATATGCATGTTCTGGATGCAAAGGCCCATGAGTGCCATTATACATAAAATGAAACTGTATGGAATTAGAGTGGATATAAGACTAAGCATTTAGAAAGAGAAAAGATCTAAAAGTCTTCTACTCCAAGGTTTTCAGGTTACATAGATGGAAACTGAGGACGAAAGAAGCAAAATGATTTGGTCTCATATACAGTCAATGGCAAAGCCAGGACTTGAACCCAGGTCCCTCTGACTCTGGTCCATTGACCTTGCTACTACATTGTCAAATGGTCAGTCTGGGTTTCCCTTGAAGCCTCTTTGGTCCCAACCTGAAAAGTAAATGAAATGCAAAGGATATGCATTTATAGTTCCATTACCAAAACAAAAGCTACCTACCATATTCATTTCATATGCCATGCCCCCCCCCCATTTTAACAACTTCAGGATGGCTGAAGAATGCTAGAATCTAATCTCTAACATCACAACTGTAATAAAGAGACCAGGAAGGTGAATGAAGTTTCTAACACTGGGAAGAAATTCAAAATAGTCTTCATAATATTCTTCAGAAAGAAAATATATTTGAGATTGTGTTTGTAATGACTGACTTGGCTTAATATTACTAGATCTAATTCATATCTGGCCCATTAGAAAAGCAGTCAATTATATTTCAAACTTTTAGAAGGTAAAGCCCAGGAGAGGAAAAGATTGGCTATTATTTTTCCAGAAGCATCCACAATGAATTGAAATTTCAGCTGTCTCTCTTTTTACCACAGAGAACTGGAATAAATGAAATGTAAGCTTTCATGGCAGTGTAAAATTACAGAAAATCAAATGCAGGTATTCTCAATGATGTTAATAATGTCTGGTGCATCCTTGATTGAAGGACCTGCTTCTCTCTTCAAATTGTGTTCTTATTATCAGAATTTGTGCTTGCATTCAAAATCCACAGAATTGCCTTTTTATCATGAAGAGTTCTTTGTTAAGCATATGTTTGAAACCTCAGTAATATAAAATTCTCGTTTTTAAATATACACTAGTATTAACCATGATTTTTGACTTGATGTTTCTCTTAAAGATTATGTGCAAGGAGGACCCATCAAAGCAAGGACTGGAGCGAACTTATCCTCGTGTCATTAGTAGGACAAGCATCCCCCCACAGACAACCTTGGCTTCACCCAGTACCGACGTCTGATGCCAGCTGCAACTTTAGTCAGACCTCTACCTCCAGAGGACTTTGGCGCCTTTGAGCCAATCCTGAGGGCTACAGTGAAACTGGCGAGGGAAAAGTGGTTTTAATTTATTCTAAGTCTTCATGGTGTTAATATATTGTTTTTTACATTGCTAGTGTGAAAATTTTGCCAACTCCAGTATTTGCACATTTCCTATGGTTTGGTTTGATTTGTTGTTTTTTTTGGTTTTTTTTGTTACTGAACAAAGTTTATGAAGCCAGGTTGGATAGTGCTATAAATTTCCAGTAGATGTGTAGCTCAGCAGCAAGCAGGGAATTTGCTGTGAGAATAGGTCTAATACCAAGTCCTAGTATACATATTTTAAAGGTCAATGTGGGTGTTTTGTAACATTGAAGCATATTTCAGTTGTAAATAGAAGATGTGTAAAATATGTCATTTTTACAAAATTGAACAAGAGACTTTTTAGTTCATACTTATGACAATACTAAAATTATATGGATAACCTTTGAGATACCAGTATGTTAAAATATTTGTGTATGTGTACAAAAGTGTTGATAAAAGCTAATCTTTGAAGCTTGTCGAGTTCTTTTATTGTAACATATGCTCTTAGAAGCAATGAGATATGAAATGACTGTGGTATATATTTTTTGTTTTGTTAATAGAAATAAAAATACATGTACTTTTCATCTTGTTTTCTCTTCAGGTTGGGACCAAAGGGGCTTTATTAGAAATTCAGGGAAAGTAACTTAGCTGCCCGCTACCCATCACTAACACCAAAACTAGGAATCATATCTCAGCTTCATAGTTTCTCCAGAGGTCAACTAGGATGTCTTCCTGCCAGCAATCAAGCAACAAATATTTATTAAATAACTATAGCTCTCTAGACACTGAGAATATAATAGAATATAAAAGAAAATACAGAGAAGGAAGGAAGGAAGGAAGGAAGGAAGGAAGGAAGGAAGGAAGGAAGGAAGGAAGGAAGGAAGGAAGGAAGGAAGGAAGGAAGGAAGGAAGGGAGGGAGGGAGGGAGGGAGGGAGGGAGGGAGGAAGAAAAGAAAGAAAAAAAAGAGTACCTGCTCTCTTAGAGCTTCCATTCTATCAGGGGAGAAAGCATATGTGAGTAGATACAAAATACATGAGATATGGGGACTAGGGAGCCACTAGTTTGAGAGGGAGGGTTGGGGGGGGGGATAAAATTCTTTAACAAGTCACTTCAGTATAGTCTGGTTATTTATACAAACCAAGTTCCATAAGATGGTCTTTTTCCCTGACAAAAGGAACTGATAAGGCAGTAATTGTTTGAATATTTTTCAGCCCCTTTTAAATCCTTTCCTATTATTTAACCTAGCCCAGCTTTATGCCTCCCCATAATGTCCTGGGGATGTTAGCCTAGAAAAAAATATTTATAGATATGAGAAAAAAACAATGTTGCTCAGATTTTGAGTTTATAGCTTTACTATAGTTTCTTTACTATGGTTTCTAGCCACATATCAACTTTCTCCAATAAATACAAAGGATTTTGATAGAATTAATGAAGCCTCAAATCCTATTTATGAGGAACAATGAAAGATATTTGTAAGTGGAAAAAGCGAAAGCCCAAGCAATGCCCTAATTTTAAATATCATCTGATTAAATTTACCCAGAGAGACATTAAGCTAGGACTAAACTCCAAATTGGGTCTTAGACCATAGAACCTGGCTATGCTTATTCATTCATCTCTCCATGCACTTTCCCTTTCTCCCATATGTTGCCAGGTTTCTGAACTCCAATTATCTAGACAGTAAATTGGAATGTTTATCTTCACTTTGGTAACCTTGATCTTAGCAATAAAGTCTATTGACTATATATACAATTTCCCTGTCACAACATTTGCATACTTTGAGTAATTTATTTTCCTGTTCATTTGGAAAATGACATAAGGAGGGTCAGACCAAGCATATTTCTGGTAGGGTTTTTAGATCTTGAAAGAGGCTGTGTGGCAGCTAACATCTTTCTGTGTGTACAGAGACACTCAATCATGTTCAGCTGAGGGGAGTAATTATTTTCAAAGTGTTAGTCTCCGGTCCCCAAATGTTTTGCTGCAGAAGGATTTCACAGCATTTGCAGGTTGGTGAATTATCATCTCATTATTCACATGCTTGAGGGATTGGACACAGGAAATTTGAGTGATTCCCATGAGCTTCTGGGAAATGGAAACACATTTTCTAAAATAAAATTTAAAAGTCCAAAATGCTGTAGCAAATGTGCTGCAAGGATGTGAAAATACACTGATTTGGAAAATAGAAATTTTTAGCAAATAGGGTAGTAGAGGAAGTTGGCAGGAATTCAAGAGAACTGGATTCTAATCCTAGCCAGAGCAAATTGTGTTGCCTTGGCCAAGATCCTTCAAGCCTGGGGGCTTCAGTTTCCTCATCTATAAAATGAAGGAACTGGGTTGGATCATCTTTAAGGTCACTTCCCAGTTTTAATATTCTGTGAGTCTGTCAAACTATTTTCTGCTAGAAGCCCCACATTCTCCCTTCTCCAACATATATCAATACCAAATTTAACTAATAGATTCTACTAAATATCAAGGTAATTACAGAATGACACAATCTCAGAGGAAGAGACCTCAGTGACCATCTAATTCAACCCATATCTAAAAGTGAATCCTTTCTTCAGCATACCTACTTACCCAGCCTTCTCCTAAAGACTTCCAGCATTGGGGAACCACCATGTGCTGGGGCAGCCCATTTCATTTTTTAATAACCCCAATTGGTAGAAAGTTGTTCCTTCCTATATCAAACCTAAATTTGTCTTTTTGTCACTTCTCACTGCTTCTGTTTCTGCCCTCTGGGACTAAGCTGAAAAAATCTGATCATTCTTTCATGCCAGCCCTTCAAGTACTTGAAGACAGCTATAATTCTAACCCTCCCCAACTCCCAAGTCTTACCTTTTCCAGGCTATTTCCCGTTGCTTCAACTGATCCTCCCATGCTATGAACTCAAGTTCTTTCTCTGTCCTAACTGCTCTCCTTTGGCCACACTCTAGCTTATCAATGTCCTTCCAAAAATGTAGCAGTCAGGATGGAACACGATACACCCAGTGTGATCTAACCAGGGAAGACTAAATGCGAACTCTTCCCTCCTCATTCCTAGGTACAATGCCGCTTAATGAACCCAAGATTTCATTATACTTTATTGTTCTCATATCATACTTCCTACTGAGCTTGTAATCCATTAAAACCTCCAGATCTTTTTCAAACTACTATCTAAATACCACCTCTATTTCGTACTTCATGAAGTTGAAGATGGCTTTTGAACCCGAGTAAGATTTGATATTTACCCATATTAAATTCCAGCTCATTCTATTTGGTCCCAAGTCCTAGCTTGGAAGATCTTTTTGAATCCTGTCCTTCAGTGTATTAGCTATCACTCCTACTATTGTAACTTTGATGATGTGAAGCCTATAAATGAAATATACTCTGGAAGGGTTTACCTTTTTAGGAAAAAATGCCTATTTTATGATCATGCCATTTACGCCTTTATCCAAGTCATAGATAAAAATGTGATACAGCACAGGGCCACTCCAGGTCCCCTTCTAAAATGGTGTCCAGCAGTTACTGAATATTCTTTGGGTCCAGACCTTTAACTACCTCTGAGTTCATCTAATTATATTAACGTCTGGTCCCTATGGCTCCTTTTCCCACAAGAATAGAATGAATGGTTTTATGAGATGCTTTGCTAAAATCTAGGCAAACTTTGTGTAGATCATTCTCCTGTCTAGTGACCCTCTCAAAAAAGGAAATGATGTTGGTCTGACATGATGTGTTCTCTTTTTTGCTGGGGGTGGGAGGACTTTTAAGTCTTTTTTGGAGGGGGGAAGACAAGGCGATTGGGGTCAAATGTCGGAGGCCAGATTTGAAACTCAGGTCCTACTGATTCCAGGGTCAGTTCTCTATTCACTGTGCCACCTAACTGCCCCAACGTGATGTGTTCTTGATCAAGTCATGCTAGTTGTTTGCAAAATTAGTTTCCTTCTCTAATGATCTTTTTAAAACATTCTAGAATTTTGCCAAGAAAAAAAGTTAAGCTCACCAGACTAGAGTTTACTGACTCCATTCTGGCTCCTCCTTTTAAAAACTGACATAATATTTGTCCTTCTCTGATGTCCTGCTGCCTCTCCAATTCTCCACAATCTTTGAAAGGTCACTGATAGTGGTTCAGTGGCCACATGTGCCAAGTCCTTCACTACCTGAGGATATGATGCATAGGAACCTTTCAGCGTTGGCTACCTCCTCCTGCTTTCATATTCTGCATATCTTTTAAAAAAATCTAAATGAATTGGCAAATTCTCTGTGTTCACATTAGCTTCTTTAGATAAATTTATTCTTTCCCTCTCAACACCTCAGGAACAGTCTCCCTCTTTCCCATCCCACCTCAATCCCTAGGAAGATTGGGTTCAAATTCAGTGATTTGTATATAACATTAGTTCCAACAAATTCATGTCCAAATAAGGCAGTGCTGCCAGATGAATCCTTGTCTCAGCTGAGCGGGGTCTCCAAGGTCACTCCCAAAGGTCACTTCTTGCTCCCTGGAACATCAGTGATGAGCTGTCAGAATGACTCCTAGATTTGAAAAGGCTCATTCTCTTGACCTTTTGAAACTCACAAACTTCACCTAAAACAAAAGAACAAATACTAGATATAGGCAAAGAGCCATGGAGCCTCATCCTTGGAAAGGAGAAGGCCCAAGGCCTCTCACCTTATAATATTGATTCTTACTAGAAATCATCAGCAAAGGAGTCAAACCACTAGACTTCAAGCAAAGGGAGAAATGGCTAAAGATCTGACTTCCTCTATTATATTGGGAGTTGCTGAAGTGGAGGAACTGTCTTTTGACTTTCTTTGCATCCCCAATGCTTAAAATGGTATTTGACACATAGTAGGTACTTGATAAATGGTATTTGATTGTATGACTGAGAGTCATTTTTGAATGCCTCTGCTCTCAAAGAGCCTCCTTATTCGTTATGTGTTTAGCTGACCAGAACCAGTTGCAGAATGACTTCACATGCTGTGATTTCTCTCCAAAGCACTTTGATTTCATGAGAACAACAATAAGAGCTAGCACTTTGCAAAGCCCTTGATAAATATTATTTGATCCTCACAACATCTTTGAAAGGTATAATCCCCATTTACAGATGGGGAAACTGAAACAGAGAGAGGTTAAGTGATTTGTCTAGGATCACACATTTAATAAATGACTGAGGCAGGATTTTTACTCTGGGCTTCCTGATTCTAAGTCCTTTGCTCCATCCATTGTGCCACCTACCTGCCTCCATTGTTCTCATTTTATCACAACTACCCCCAGAAACAGGCTCCTCGACTCTTCAAGGTGGGGAGACATTAGCAAAGGTGCTTTGCTTGTTGGTCAGTCCCTGTTACACCAGCAAGAAAAATGTGGGGCCACCTCCAGTGGTCCTGATCTACATCTTGCCACTGGACCCCAATGACTCCAGAGGAGAAAGTGAGGCTGGTGACTTTGCACAGATCTCCTCACTTAAATCCAATTTGCTTGCAAGTCATGACATCACCTTCCTGATGTCATGGTCCTCTTAGAGAATGAAGGACAAACAACAAGAAGGAAAAGACCTAAGAGGCACAGGATATTGACATCCCCAGAACACACGGTGGCTTTTCTGGGTCAGCAGCCAGAATTTTCCCTCTGTGCGTGTCTGGCCTTATTCCCTATGTTAATGTCCTTCTGTAAGTGTTCCCTTAACGTACCCATTCTTCCCACTGATAGAATGTTCTAAGGACAAAGTGCCCCAGATTGATGGAGATATTGTTCTATTGCCACTTTTTTTTTTTTTTTGCTATGCCAAATGCCTTTGCTTTGAACTGTGTCCTCTGGCTGACGTTAGTGGGAGCACCTGAGCTTTGATTTTTAAGTGGATGAAGACCTACAGTGTAATTTTAGCCTCAGGTCACTTTTATATGGGTGCCATGTGAAAGACAAGAACTTGGAGGAATGGAGTATCCCAGCTACTATAACATGACTGACAAAAATGAAAACTAGAATTATGCACCATCATACTAATCTCCACTCCATTCTCCTGACATTAGCATCCCAGAGATGGCTGTAATTAACAATAATTGCTTTCACCCTTCCACCTCCAATAGAACTGAGTGAAGTGCCCAACACCAATTAAAATCACTTAATTTTCTCATTTATTTCCTCTGTGTTATAGAATAAAATGGCTGCTTCTTTTTCTATCTAGTCATAGAACTGACAAGACACTGAAATATTATGCTCATCCAATTGCAAGTGAAAAACTTGAATCACAGAAAATAAGCAGCCAGTGAGTCAACTTCAGTCAGCCAGACTTGTCAAGCAGCCCCACTCCTATCCTCAGTACCATGGTGACTTAGCTCTGTGACTATGCAGGTGAAAAGAAGTTAGTGACCTCAGAAGAAACAGAAACCTCCTATAGCCCTGGTCCCTCTAGGAACCATGTCTACAGGTATCCAATTAGCTCACAAGTTTCATCATCTTGCCCCACTTAGTGAAAAAAAATCAGAAGAGGGATGTGATTGAAAATGATTAACCCTAAGGAATAACATGGACATCAAAGCACCACTTTTCTACAGATTCCTTGAAAACTTAATCTTTTAGGTCTGAGCCTCAGCTCCCTCATTTGTAAAATGAGTGGTTGCATAAGATGATTCAATAATAACATAATCAAAAGCTTGGTATCGGCAATAGAGTGCTGTACTTGAAAGTCAGGAAGACACGAATTCAAATTTCACCTTGAACATTAATAGTTTTGTGAATCTGGGCAGGGAATTAACCTCTCAGTCTCACTTTCCTCATCTGTAAAATGAATGTAACAGCACCTACCTCATAGGACTTTTGTAAGGATCAAGTGTGCTAATATATATAAAAGTGCATTGAAAACTTTAAAGGCATACATATATACAAACATATACATACAATATGTAAAATACTAGTTATGCATTATGTAATAGTTCATTTAACTATTAAATAGAACTTACGTTAACTATCATATAGAAGGCATATATGCTGATTATCTTATAGAATATATGTTAATTATATAGAACATAGGATGTGTTAACTATTATACATGTATGTACATGAATTTATATGTATAACTATTATTATTTATTGTCTACCATATCAAAAAATTTTGCTGTTAGGAATACTAAGATGAAAAATTACATTTCTTGCCCTCAGAGAGATTGTAATCTAATAAAGAAGGATATGAAAAGATATTACAGTTGCAGTAGGAATAGAAAATAAGAGATTAGATGCTAAAGCAGGATTTTTAAGCAAAGGTCTATGAATTTGTGAGATATATATCTCACATATATGTGTATATATGTCCATATGTATATGTGTATACATATAGACCTATATTTCATTATAATTGGTTTCCTTTGCAATCATATATATTTAATTTTATACATTTAAGCACATTCTGAGGAGGGGTCCATCAGCATTACCAGATTGCCCAAGGGGTCCATGACATAAAAAAAGTTTAATAAACCCTATGCTAGAGATATTGCAGAGGTAGAAATGATGAGACTGCTTTGCAACTAATTAAAGGTATAGATATGAGGGAGACAGAATCATTTTCTATTCTTTCCAAGCATACAAACCTGGGCATCTGAAAGGAAAATTCTAATATTAACAGAAATATTGGGAGGCAGGCAAGTTTATGGAGAAAGATGAGTTCACTTCTTAACATATTGAATTTTAATTGCTGATGGGACACACTCAGGCGTTGTTCTTATTGTTCAGTCATGTCAAACTTTTCCTGACCCCATCTGGGGTTTTCTTGGTAAAGATCCTGAGTGGCTTGCCCTTTTCTCTTTTCAGATCATTTTACAGATGAGGCGAGCAGGATTAAGTGACTTGGCCAGGGTCACACAGCCAGGAAGTGTCTGGGGCCAAATTCAAACTCAAGAAAATAAGTCTTCCTGATTCCAGGCCTGGTACGTAGTAGATGTTAAATAAATGCTTATTCCCTTAAAGTAGTCCTAAACTCTCAAAGCAATTGCACACTGAACATAAGACGAGCTTTATTTTATCCGTAGAAAATGAAAAACAGCACAAGAGCCCACAATGGAAATTCTCGATCTAATCTTGACGATGCTATGAGTTACACTTTCACTCACCAAGCCTCTAGGTTTGGAATTTTACCCTAAGTGTAGACAACTCACCAAAGGCTGCTGGCAAGGTAATCCCCTTCATCCAAGGGACTAAACATCTCTCCAGACACATAGTATTAGCCTAAGGGAGATTAACCTGAGGTTCCCTTCAGACCTACACTGTCCAAATCATGGACTATTGGAAACAGGGAAAAAGTCTGAACCACTGGGAATGACCCACTGGAGCTTGGGCAGGTTGCCAGGACAAGAAAAACTGGTGACAGACTGTAGTTTAGACTCTTCCCAGCTGGTGTTGGAGAGAATTAAATAGCCCTAGTAGCATTAATGCATGCATTAGTTTAGGGCAATGTGCTGGTAGACTATTTTTGCCTTTCTCTGCATCCTATGCACTTAACATAGTTATAGGTATGCAGTAAATGCTTTATAAATACTTGTTGACCTAACTTGCATCAACTGAGTCTTAGAAATATAATTCTGGCTATGTCACTTATGAACTATGCAACCTAGAGCAATTCACCTAACCTCTATGAGTTTTGCTTCCCCGCTCTGTGAAATGGGGATATTAAGCCAGTCCATTGCTACACCAATAGAAGACATGAAGAAAGAATGTTTAGTATCATTTGGTTTGAACCTATTTCATATGGAGTCATGGGAATTGAATTCTAGAAGAGAATTCTCTAGAAGAGACCCTTAAAGGTTGTCTAGTTTACCCTCCTCATTTGACAGATGAGAAGATTGAATCCCAGAGAGGGGGACTTGCCCTCCCAATTGGTTGCACTGCCCCCAATCACTGCCCTCTGCAATCTAGCCTCCACATAGCTGCCAAATTGGTCCTCCTAAGATATAGTTTAAAGCCTTTCATTTCCCTACTCAGGAAACTTCAGAAACCTTCCCAGAGGATAAAATACAAATGTCCAGCTGGCATTTAAAGCCCTTAATATGCTGGCTCCAGGCTCTCTTTCCAGATTAATCATCCATTACTTGCCTTTGCATATTCTGAGTTCCAGCCAAACTTCTCCCCATATACAACATTCCATCTATCTTGTGTGCCCTTGCTTTTATGCAGGCTGGTCCCATTCCTGGGATACTCTCCCTCCTCATATCCATCGTAGGGCATTCCTAGCTTCCTTCAAAGGTCATATCAGGTGTCACCCCCTACTGAAGGCGTTTCCTCATTCCCCTCTCCATTTATTAGTTTTTTTCCCTCCACTGAAATCATGTTGTATTTACTATGTGTGTGTGTGTGTGTGTGTGTGTGTGTGTGTGTAATGTGAGAGAAGAACCATAGTGCACATCCTGCCAGTCTCAGCATCAGAAAGACGTGGGTCTTACCCAAGTCTAACCCAAGGCACATGATGTCTGTGTTACTCTGAACAAATCATTTAGTCTTTCAGTAGCTCTAGGCAACTCTCTAAGACTAAAAATTGAAAAACAGTTTGTCCATGTCCATTGGCAAAAAGAAATTTCCTTACTAGAGAGTTCTCAACAGCAATAAATCACAGGTCCAATCCAAAGTATCAATTATTTTGTAATAATAAAAGCTAACACTTCTATAATACTTACTATGTGTCAGTTGCTTTACAGTTATCTCATTTGAGCTACAAAATAACCCTAAGACATAGGTGCTGTTATTAGCCCCATTTTACAGATGAGGAAACTGAGGCAAACAGAGGTCAAGTGACCTGCCCAAGGTTGCATAATTATTAACTGTGAGTCTGGATTGGAATTCAGGTCTTCTTGACTCCAGACTTGGTACTCCATGCACTATGGTACCACCTAGCTGTACGAACTTGCTTTTGTATATATTGTTCCCCATAGGATGTATAAGTAAGGTTCTTGCAGGTAGAGATTTTTTTTTTAATTTTTGTCTCAGTCTCCTCAGCTCCTAGATACTCAGTAAAAGTATATTGAGTTTAACTGAATAGCCCCCCAAATCACCTTGCTAGTTGCTAACAGAACCAGGATTCATATCTATGCCTAACTCCCAATCTCGTGCTTTTTTAGGAGAGGCTTCATGAGGGAGGAAGAAATTGAGCTCAGGTGTACAGGTTACAGGTGCACACTGACAGATGTTTAACTAGCTCTAGGTGGGGGGGAGGGCAGGGGAGGCGGGCAATGTTTGCCTGGCACCCTTTTAAGTTTAATCTGCATTATCAACATTCTCCTCCATCACTTCCTCTTTCTGTTCCTTACTTCTATTTTCTATTGATCTGCAGATCTGGAACTTCCCCTTGCTCTCCAGACACCATTAGCTTGATTTGCTTGGGGGCATTTTTTCTGTTTCTCCAAGTTCAGCATGAGAACTGTCAAATGCATCCGTGCTATGAGCTTTCATTTTTGCCCTCTATCCTCCCATTTCATGCTTGCTCTAAACTGGATGGAGGAATGAAAGACTTCCACTGCTTTGTAGGAAGTTGTCCCAGGACAGCTATAGGAAACCACTTAGATGTAGACTGGAGTTGGGAGTGTAGGGCATGAAATGTAGCTATTACAATAATCCTATTCTGCCTTGGGCTGACTTCCAGGATAAGGATGTCTTAGAAAAGGCAAAGTACTTGAGAAGAGTTTTGGGGGATATTACGATAGCAGAAGCTGACCACAGGGTGTCACACTGGTCCCTCACCCAATCATTGTAGAGCTATTATGGTGACTTCCAACGCCCAAGAGAACACCATCTTTAAAAGTATTCCCATGCCTTTCCCAAAGAGGTCAAGAGTACTTCTCATTGGGCGGCCAGGTGGCTCAGCGAGTAAGAGCACTGGCTCCAGTGTCGGGATGACCTGGATCAAATCCAGGCTCAGACGCTCAGCACCACACCCAGAAATAACTGGCCGTGAAACCTTGAGCAAGTTACTTAACCCCGATTGCTTTAAAAAAAAAAAAAAGAGTACTTCTCATTGACATAGCAGTGATAGAAGTAGGGAACACAAGATAGCATTGCTAGCCACCCCTATCCCCCAGTAATATGGCATGTGTTTTAATTGTTTTTATAGCATATATGTATGGCTTTGCAATAAGTAATTTCTGGCCAAGCCAAGACAGCTGACAGGGATTCAACTTGCAATCTGTAACTGTAGAACAGAGAGGTTCTTCTTAAATTAATTCAATTCAATTAACATTTATTAGGTGAATATTCAGGTTCAAATCCTACCTAACACATAATGACTGTGTGACCTTGGGTAAGTCATGTAATTGCTCAGTAATCTGGCCACTTCTCAAAGATTCTAAATTGCAAAGAAGATGCCAATTTGCATTGGTAGACAATTTCCTCATCCAAGGAGTTCTTTATACCAAAAGTGTCAAGTGCGGGGCACAGGCTACACATGGCCCACAACACTGCCAGTGGATTCAAACAAGATTAAAGTATAATTCAAAAATATTTAGCAAAATAGATGAAGATACTCTAAAACATAGATAATATTACATTTTAAAACTAAGTCAATATGCAGCCTGCAGGGAGGTATCCTCCTGTATGGATCAATGGCCCTTGTTTCTATTTGAATTTGACACCAATTCTCTATACCAATGAAATCATAGGTGTAGTCCCTATACCCTCTGCAAGGTAAAGTGCTAAGCACTGGAGATATAAAAATAAAAATGAAATAGTGCTACCCTCCAGGAGCTAGCATTCTACATAGATTTTTAAATGAAATTTTAAAATTCTATGTTAATTTTTAGATGAAATTCTTAGGTATAATATTTTGAACTCTGCCCTAGCAAGTAGAGTTATCAGTCACTTAGTTAGTGCCAGGAAACTTTTCCCATATTACTTTTTCTTTCATTTTACTACCCCAGGGAAATGAAAGGTGTTTGCCTCAAGGTATGCGTGGGTAAGAAGCAGCTCAGCCCTGGCCTTGGAATTCAGGAAAGCTCAATTCAAATCCTGCCTCAGATACTAGCTGAGTCCATGGCTTCTGTCTCAGGTGACACATGAAGACTATAAATTAATGAAGAACTATTGATCTGCAGCAATAGAATGAGTTTCCACATGGGGAAGTTCCCTATACTAATGGAATTGTAAGTCTGGACCTATATATATATGTGTGTGTGTGTGTGTATATATGTATATGTATATATGTATGTATATATATATAATTTATACATTAGTTATATAAGTGCATATAAATTTTAAAGGTGTATTTAAATAAGTGTATATAAATTACATATGTGTAAATATATATTTTAAAATATATAAATATAAGATGTATATTGATATGTATGTAAATGTAAAAAAATCTATAAAATATGCATAACTGAGAAGTGAAAAAAAGTGGGGAAGAAACCTATAGAGGAGGTCAGTAGCAACTGGGGAGAATCAAAAGGGAAAGGGCTTAGGGGACATGAGAACATGCTCATCTAAAAAGGGGGAGACAGAAAAGAACAGAAAGAGGAAACATTCATCTTGGGTCTTCCCTGAAAAATTTTTTGAATTTGTAGATCTAGTGTACCCCAAGGAGTGGCTGGAATTTGGAAAGAGCAAATTTTAACACATTCCCCACGTACCTTGGCTTGACAAAGGGCTGAAGTCAAGGCAGGACTTGTGGCTTTCACCTGAGGAAACCCTCATACTGGTAGCTGTGTCTCTGAGGATTTACACATTAAAGTGATTTACATGAGACTAATGTTTGCTCATTCAAGGATTGGGGGGTTTTTCCCATTAACATTTCCTTCTGTGGTATTATAAACTGTAGGAAGTCAGCCTTAGTATTTGGGGAGCTAATATACAGACATTTCCCTAGATTTCCAGGGTGTAGGACAAATACTAAGAAAATTAAGAAAATCCCTATAAATATACCTGGGCTCTTTGTGGCATGAGACATCCTCTGACCCAAGGGTTTATATGTACATTTCCCAGGTCTGCTTGATGGGGACATAGAGAAGTCTCATGGGTTAATTATCTCTATGGAGATGATCTCTACATTCAGTCCAAATTTCTCTTGACTTCCCTTCCTGAATCATCAATTGTCTATCAGGCACTTTAAACTAGACACTCAATAGTCATTTGAAATTCAATATGTCCAAAACAGAACTCATTATCTTTCTGCCCACCACCACCATGACCATATCTATTCCTCTTCCCACACCTCCCTCTTTCAGCTGCCAAGTAACACCATCCTTCGAATCACCCAGGTTCAGAAACTCAGCATCATTCTCACTCTCTCCACATAGCCAATCAACTACCAAATTTTGTCATTTATCTCTAGAGTCTGCCTTATATATGTCCCTTTTTCTATTTGTATGATCAATCACCATCCTAATTCAAGCCTTCATCACCTCTCACCTGGATATTACAATAGCTTTCTAATTGGTCTCCCTTACTCAAATTTCTTCCCATTCCAATCCATCTTCCACATATCCTGCCACCAAAGTGATTTTCCAAAAGCACAGGTATGACCATGCCTCCCCAACTCTCCATTAAGCTATTGTTTGTAGGATAATTCATCAGTTCCTCTATTTGCTATTTTAAAGTGCTTCACAACTTGGCCAGCCTAGATTTTTTTCCAGCCTAAATACAGACTATCCTCTTCCATGCTTTTTTACAATCCAGTCAAACTGATATTCTTGCTGTTCCTGACCCACAAAATTCCATCTCCTATCTCTGTTCCTTTACCCTGGCTTTCCCAAGCATCTGGAAAGCACTCCCTCCTCACTTCCAATTTATGAAATTGCTAGTTTCCTTCAAGTCTCAGCCCAAGCATCACCATCTGCAAAAGGACTTAGCCCTAATTCCTCCAGACTACTAGTGTGTTCCTTTCCAAGTGTGTTGTATCTGTTCTGAATATGCTTTGTGTATACCTATATTTGTGCAGCTCCTTTCTCTTGTTAGGATAGAAGTTCTTTGAACGCAGGAGCTGTTTTACATTTGTCTTTATATTCCTAGAGCCTATACAGTGCCTATCACGTACACAATGCTTAATAAAGTAGTTACTGATTGAAGTTAATTTTTATATTATAAATCAGAATTAGAACTAAAAGAAATCATCTAAAGTTACCCCCTCTTTTGCTTTTGTTTATTTTTACATTTTACATTTTTATATTACCTAAATTCCCCCCTCTGCACATTCTGTAACCTCTCTCAGACAACAATTCTTTATTTTTAACAAAAAAAATTCCTTTTATTAATCTGTCCTTCCTACTTCCACCACCCCCTACCACTGAGCAAATTAAAGGTGAAAAAAAAACTGAAAAAGAATCATTGTTACATAGATACATAGTACAATTGTAATTGTGATGAAATTTGAAGTTTCTTTTGTATTGCTAAGCTGAGAGGTACTTAGAACTTAGCAATTAATCAAACCTCTGTAGAAGAAACAGAAGGTATGAACCGCTGTTGCTGATGTAACAGGAAAGGGTTGGCTGAAAGAGGAAGGAGCTAATGCTGCAGTGTGTATATAAGGAGAAGCCCCTGTTGGGTCAGACAGATCTTCTTCGAGCAAGCTTTGTGGAAGCAGAAGCTACTGCCACCAGGGAGGCTGAAGAGGAAAGGTCCCCCAGGATGGAGAGAGTTATCCTGATTTTGGGGAACCTAGGTGAAGTGATTTTGATTCTGGGAACCAGCTGGAGCTTCTGCTGAGGAGCTGCTGAGTCCAAGGGCCAGCCAGAGTTCCTGGGGGCTGCCTAAGATGTCCAAAGGCCAGCTGGAGCGGCCACAGACTGAGGAAGCATGACTGTGATGCTGGTACTTTGAATGAACCTATTTGTGGTTTTGTTAACTTTTGTTAACTTCCCAGGAACAGAGATTGCAAAGGATTTAAGGTGGACTGGATGCTGTGGGCTTCAGCATGGAACAGGAAGTGTATGGAGAGCTGGACAAGGACCTGGGAGCTTGTCTGTCTTTGAACCCATGTGACAGTTTGGTGAATCCAGGTAGGACCTGGGACCATGGAAGGGGATCCAGGGAATCTGAGAGACCACCCCGAATCAAGCTGAAAGAAGACTTTACTTGGATACTGTGTACTGACTGAGAAGATTGTAATTTATTAGTGACCTAGGGGTGAAGGGTTTGTGTATTTTCTGATGATTGAATAGTGAATGATGACTGAATAGTAATTGAATTGTAACTTGGTGTGCCCCATGAGTGGAAAACTTTGACTATTGTACTTTGTGTCCCTTCAGGAGGCAAGGATAATTGATTGAATGATTGAGTTACTAAATGATTGTTCTTTTTTCAAAACTTTGTGAACACTGTGGTGAAAAGCATGTGGCCATTTTAGTGATAAGCTATTGTGAATGCTGTATTTTAATTTTCTGTGATAAGTTGTAACATTGTGAATGCTGTACCTTGATTTTCTGTGAATGTTTTGCTCTGATTTGTTATTGAATAGAGTATTCACTATACCATGTAATCAGAACCTTAAAAGCTGTTCACAGTAGCATTCTTCTGGAAAGCTGCTTGTGCTTGGCTTTACAACAACAAAACAAATTCCTGCATTGGCCATGTCCAGAAAGATTATGTCTCTTGCTGTATTTTAAATTCATCACCTCTTTTCTAGGAGGTGAATGACATGCTTCATCTTCACCTTTTTGGACTCATAGTCTTGATCCAAGTTCTAAAGTCTTTCCAAGTGGGCAGAGTTTCTTTGCCGTGTTGTTTCCTACTTTCACCTACCTCATTCTGCATTAGTTTATAAAGGTCTTCCTAGTTTCCTCTGAAATTCATCATTCCTTATAACACATACCACAATTTTTTTTAACCATTCCCAAATAAGAGGACACACATCCCTTAGTTTTCATTTTTAGCTATTATGAAAAAACATCTACAAATATTTTTGTACATATAAGTCCTTTTTCTCCCTTTTAGATTTCTTTGCAACTCCTTTATTTGTTTAAAAAAAAACCTTTTGAAGCATGGTCACACAGGTATTAACTGACAGAGTTATGATCTGAACCTAGGCCTCAACTCCAAATGCAACCTTCTTTCTACTTGTTCAAAAAAATCCCCCAAAGTATGTATAAGTCTCCTAGGTCATCTGACATCAGGAAGGCAGTTCTAAGTCTTTAGGGTTCTCTTTGCCTCACCCTACACATAAGAGGCTGATGAACATTTGGAGACAGAAATTCACAAAGAATCCTCAAGCTGGAATTGCATGCTATATGTGTGGAAGCAGTGGGGTTCTCTGCCACTCCAGATCTTCCTTCCCCTCACCTTCTATCAATGTAGTCTCTTGGTGCTTTGCCCTTAAATCATGTTAAATTGTCCCTCAGCATGCACACAAGCAGGCTGGTGCCAATCTTCCACATCAGTAGGATGGGGATAGAGATGAAGGGAGAGTAAAATAATACCCCATGTGGATCTCATACAATAGTGATTCCACTATTAAAACAATGACTAGATCAAAAGCATTTCAGTACCAGAAGCAGCACATGGCCCTATTGAAACAGCTCTTTTCTCCATTGCTGCTATAGGCGTGTGTCCTAAAATGCCCCTCTTCAACCTTCAATCTGAATGGTCACATTTTTTTTAAATCCTAAAAAAAGAAAAAAAGAGAGAGAGAGACAATCAGTGAGATCAAGAAACCAACAATACCACACCTACCTCCTCACCCTCCCCCCCCACTTCCAGGGAAATAGCTGAAATCTGACTCTAAAGAAGGAAATCTCACCTGTCATTTGCTTCAGGGGGATGATTGAGTTACAGACAGATTTACTGTCTCTCTCTCAGTTTGATGGCAAACAAGCTCATTCCCTGGAAAATTAAACAAAAAAAAAAGATCTGTCACACAAATCTCTCTTGAAACAATCTAAGGCAAAAAAGAATGCTTAAGGACACTGTGCTGATAATATACTCTCCAAGTCAGATGTTTTTTGAATGCTACAGTCTAGGTAGTCTTCTAAGCAGATAAATTACTAGGAATTAGGTAGTGAATACTCAATCATTGGAGTTATTAAAACAGAACCTAGGTGACCATTTGATGATATAAAAAGAAATTTTATCCACTGAGAGTGTTGGAACAAATAATCTCTGCTCCCATAGAGGTCCAAGAAAGAGGGCTCTTCATTTTGCCACTTTTGACATAAGTGACTCCATCTTGAAAATGCCCTCCAGTGTAAACTGAGCAGTCACCATCCTCCCTGGTGATTAGATTTTTCCCTCTACCCCAGTTCTTTAGCAAGGCTGGTGACATGACTCATTACATCCTAAGCCTCAAGTGCAATGATAAATTAGGGGATCAGCAAGTCTCCCTCTCCTCGCCCTGAATACAACTGCCCACCCAACTGTCCCATTCCAAGGATACCTAGAGACTGATACAGACTAACTGCCTGTCACTCTCTCTTGGTATTCTTGATGTTCTGTGCATTCTGCTTTAAAATGATGTCATTTTGGTGTGGTCAGGATAAATGATTGCTCCCTGCTGTGGCTTATGATGACAGCCAAGTTTCTCTATCTGCCTTTGCCCCAATAGAGTAAACTGTTGTTTACTCCTTTCCAATTCTATGATTCCAAAAAGTATATAGCCTGAATATTAACGTTGATTTTGACATGTACAGTTATCCCTTCTACATCATGCCTTTCCCCATCATAGTTTCAATCTATCACGGGAAAGAAATTAAGTAATTAAGAAATTAATTGGGAATTGGGGGGGGGGTTTTGAAGAAGCTGCAGACAATATGTGAAGACCAGCAACTAAGTAGAAGAAATGTTGCATCATAATAACCATTATTATTTAAAATAATAAATGCATACAGTATATGTATACATTATATAATTTCAACATATCATATCCTTTAATACCATAATAATTTAGATTTCTTCTCTGGTACAAAGGGAGGGCCAAAAAATTTTATGTGGACTTTCCAGATCATGGAAGGGCACCTCACCCTTAACTCCAGCAATGTGGAAGGAATAACTGAAAGTCGTTTACCTTTTGTTGTGGTTGATGTTGTTCAGTCATATCCAGCTCTTCATAATCCCATGGACCACCTTGTCCATGGTGTTTTCTTGGCAAAGATACTGAAGTGGTTTTCCATATCCTTCTCTAGTGGATTAAGGCAAACAGAGGTTAATTGACTTGCCCAGGGTCACACAGCTAGTAAGTATCTGAGGTCAGATTTGAACTAAGGTCTTCCTAACTCTAGGTTCAGTGCTGTATCCACTGAGCCACCTTCACCTTTATCATCCGCTTATTCTAAAGGGTTAGCACAAGGAACACTATAACAGAAATCTATTAAGATTAAAATGAATTTTTCTTCCCTAGCAAAGATACCTCAGGAAATGGCAGAATCAAAAAACTTACAAAACTATGTAATTCAATCCTCTCATCTTACAGATAAAAAAGCTGAGTCCATGGAGGTTTTGGAATTTGTCAGAGGTCATAAGACTAACTTATGGAAGTTGGTAGTGATTGGTGGTGGAGAATAATGGTGACAGTGGCTACCTGTTATTTCTTGTTGGAAAAGCTAGAACTAGAACCCAAAGAATTAGAACCATGCCAAAAGGCTTTCTCATCTTCTCGTTGATCACCTATGCTGATCTGGGAGTCTGGGGACAGCAGATGTAAGGAAATCTAGAAATTGAATAGAAGAAGAATAACCTTTACCATTTCCATGATGTTTTAAGGTTTACCATGAGATCTCTGCACCACGACCCTGGCAGATATCGCAGTGCAAGTAGCAATACTTACATTCATTCAGTATCTCCTGCTTTTTCAGATACACAGCAGATTGATCCCTCATTGCTTTCAAAATTATGTTGTCTTCAACCTGGATTTCTTTCCCCCTATGTATTTGGTCATGCTCATAACCTTCCTCCCAACTTCTCATTAAGCTATATTTCTACTTCCTTATTCATTTATTCAATCCACACACACCACTTCCAGTTACTAGTACTCTCTCCCTCCTCAAATGACTTGGTAACTACTCATTTGTTTAATGACCTATGGCCTCAAGAATTTAAAAGTTCCTTGAGGGCAGGGACGATTACTTTGTCTACAATACATCTACAATACCTTGCACAGGCCCTTATAGACAAACAGGCATTTAAGAAATGTTGGTTGAAATGGAAAAGATCACCTTTAACTCATCCTTAACCTTAGGCACTGAAAGATAAATAATCTACTTTTTTACTGTTATTCATGTTGATGTTAAATATATACATATGTGTGTATACATGCATATACATATGTGAATATATACATCCATGTACATATATACATATGCCATACCTGCATGCATATACACACCAAACATACATATACACACATGCATACATATGTACTTTTTTATTCCCTGAGCTAGCATATTCACGTTCTCAAAATACAGAAAATCTTACTAAACAGCTGTAGGCTGAGCTATTGATTAATGGGCAGGGGGAAGCCAATTCCATTTCAGGGGTACAATAGCATTAATCAAAAATTTGCTTTTGAACATTTTATAATTTTGCACAATCATCGTTTGAGTAAGACTTTTGACAGGCATCCAACCAGATGAGTGATCTGATTTTATCCCCACCCCACCCCACCCCCCCAGTTTCTAAGCTCCTCCCAATATCCACAGAGGGAATCAAAAACAGAGCTCCAGCTTTGGTTCAATGAGCTGAATGCTTTCCACATACTGATAGAATTGCATTTGGCTCCTCTCTCTCAGTTTTTCTTATGACCTCTCTTCTCTATGGATGCTATTGAACTCTAAATACTAAGTGTCTGGAGCCTGCTAAATGGAAACTGGAAAAAATCCAGAAAGCAGGTCAAGACAGTACTTGAGGCTGGTATTTAAAAACCATGGCCTCGAGTGAGAAGAGCAAAGTATCCACAGGCCAATAAGCCAGCCCTGGAGTGTAATCAAGTCAATGAATATTTGTCAATTGAGCTGACAACAACAAAGGCTTTATAAAGAGCCTACTATGAGCAAGGCACTAGTCCCAGACATTTATCACATAGGTACAATATGCTCATCGCTACAAAAAAAAAAAAAAAAAAAAAAAGCTTTCCTGCCTTGAAATAATTTATTAGGGGAGGCAGGGGGTATGGGTGATAATGGAGGTTGACATGATATGTACAAAAATAAACAAATAAAACAATTTGAGGAGGGAGAGGGAAATAATTTGAAAATCCTCAACTAGGGGATTCATGAAAGGCTCCTCAGAAGAGACAGCACCCAAGCTAAACCCTGTATGTTCCAGGCATAGGAGGCTTAGTGCCTATGTGAAAACAGCAGCAGCAGCAGCAGCAGCATAACATTTATATAATGCTTTAAGCATAATATATATTACATACAATATGCATACATAATATATATTACAAAGCATAATATATATCCTGCTTTACAAAGCATTTTCAAGTACTGGATCACGTTATCTTCACAACATCCTTGGGAGGTAGGTAATATTATTATCCTCATTTTTATGGATGAGAGAACTGACAATGACTTGTCCAATTATACAGCCAGTAAGTCTGTGAAGTTGGATTTGAACTCAGGTCATTGTGACTCTAAGTACACCACCCTATCCAGTGAACCTTTTGAAGATGGGAGGTGGACTGCCAAGTTTGGGAAGTAGCCTAATTATTTACAGGGGTGGGGAGCCTGCAGCTTTGAGGTCACATGTGGCCTTCTAGGTCCTTGGGTGCGGCCTTTTGACTAAGTTCAAGTTTTACAGAACAAATCCTTTTATTAAGGGGATTTTCTCTGGGAAGTTTGGATTCAGTCAAAGGATCTCACTTGAGGATTCAGAGGGCCCCACCCTGGCTAGTTGGGTTAGAATGTACAATGCATGAAGATGACTAATAGAGTGGATACGATTTAGTGTAGTGCTGGGTTCTGTGGGGATACCAAAAAAAATTGCAAAGTTCATAATCTACTCTTAAGGGTCTTCTAATTCATGAAAGCAAGAATGACATACAAGAAATAAGAGAAGAACCCAAGACAGTATACAATGAAGCATCAAATTGTATGGGACAGACGAACAGATGTTGTTGCTGTTGTTGTCATTTTTGCTCTTGTGCAGTCATTTCAATCGTGTCCAACTCTTCGTGACCCCATTTGAGTCTTGACTTCAGTGGTTTGTCATTTCTTTCTCCTGTTCATTTTCCAGGTGAGGAAACTGGGGCAAACATGTATAAACAGTTTACCCAGGGTCATACAGGTAATAAGTGTCATAGGCTTGATTTGAACTCACGTCTTCCTGACTCCAGGTATTCATAATCTCCAAAGCATGTGGAATGAAGAGTTTTTCAAAATGTAGAGACCTAGCAGAAGAATGTTTTGCAGATTCAACAACAGTTAAGTGGGACCTTGAGGGAAGGATAGAATTGCATAGATAGAAATGAGGAAAAGAATAATTTGGGCAGGAGAAAGGGCCTCAGCAAAATCCCGTGGTCAAGAGTGAACAAGTATGTCTAGTGCACAGGGAAGCAGACAAGGGCAGAAGGCAAACCTGATTGACATAGAAGAAGAAAATTGTCTTCTGCTCCTGAATTGGTACACACATTTTCTCCACCAAGACTTGAGGTTATTATTAATGCCTTTGGCCATTAAAAATCACAACTGAAGACTGCTTACCACCTATTGTATAAAGAATAGGGGGTCAAGTTCAAGAAGAAAGCTATTTTTGTAGTGGATGGAATAAGAAGTCAATGGAAGAAGGCGCACATTCTATTAAAAGGGGGAGGCAGGATGTCTTGGCCATATTTTACCTCTACTCCAAACCAATCTCCCATCACTTCTGTTTTAGACTGCATATCAGTAATGAGCCAACAGCCCCCTCAACCTTAGGACCACTGGTACAGCCTCAAAAACTATCAGAAAAAAATCTATTCTGCTTAGTCTAATCCTGGTCAAGACTTGAGAGGAGCACATTGCAAGGAATCAAGAAAACCAATGACTCTGCTTTCTTCACATCCTTAAATCAATGACTTGAAGACTTCCCTTTATTAAAACATATTCTGCCCACATTAAAATACAAGAAGCCTTGGCTAGTGAGGAGAGAAATTATTTATGCTTTTTAACTTATTCAGAGTCATTCCAAACAACCCTGGAGGAGTTAAGAGCTATACATATTTTATGTCCAATCACTTCTTCTTTGCCTCCAATGCCAAGCACAGGTTTTAATTTCAATTAGAGGAAGTCACATTTAATGTTTAATAGGCCTCAATCCTGGCCCAGTGATCAGGCCTCACTACTCACTAGGGGATATTACTTGGACAACAGTCTGTGGAGGAAAGCAGGGATTTATCTGGATGGCCTCCAGCTGAAGAAA
The DNA here is from genome assembly GCF_028583685.1 of Petaurus breviceps papuanus. Classification (NCBI taxonomy): domain Eukaryota; kingdom Metazoa; phylum Chordata; class Mammalia; order Diprotodontia; family Petauridae; genus Petaurus; species Petaurus breviceps. Next base: position 6,343,829 of record NW_027186457.1, on the reverse strand, counting down.
ACAAATGATAAATTAGGGTGATAAAATTGCCTAAGGATAGAGTGACTCTAGAGAAGGTTGAAATGGAGTCACTGAGAACAAATTATCTTTCACTCCTTAAAAATATTTTCTGGATCATATTGTGGTCTACCAAAAATAATAATAAAATTTGACTTTGTGTCCAATAGAACACTTATTCCAGATCCTATGAAAAGCAATGGCTGGAGGTGTCAGGGCTGGGAGAGTCAAAAGTCCACTCATTATCAGAAGTTAGGAAGAGCCAGGAGGTCAGTAATGGAAGGGGGTAACTCAGCTTAAGGAGCAGGAAAAATTTCTATCAATAAAGACAGAAGAGATGAAATTCAGGTAACATACTCATGTGGCATCTCCTCCTGTCCCTGCTCTTGTCCTTTCTCCTTCCAAACATTGTCTCCAGTTGGAAGCTAAGTCTTTCCCCCATCGTGCCTCACCAAGTGCTTTGCTTTTCCCTTTCTGGTTCAGTCATCGTGATATATTCTGCATTATGTGTATTTATGTATATGTTGTATTGCCCTGCCTGGATTCTAAAGTCAGTAAGAGCAAGGAAGGTATGCTCATCTTCCCATTTCTAGCATCTGGCCTGGCGACCTGCACATATTAAGAGCTTAATAAAAGCTTGTGGACTGAATACAAGGGGAGTTGCGGCATCATTCTCTGAGGATGTGGACTTGATTTTGAGGCAATGTCTATAATGCATAGGTTATTTTTAAATGATATCAAATGACATTTATATAGCACTTTAAGGTTTGCAAAACATTTTGTGAACATCACTTCAATCTTCACAACAACCCTCCCAAGTAATACACCCACTGTTACAGATGAAGAAGACTGAGACTCAGAGTGTAAGGCAGGCAGTTGTAACCTGGAAACACTGAATACATTTCAGGCAATCCAGGAACTTTGATGGGAAAAAACATCTTTATTTTCACTAACGTTTGGTTTCTTTTGTAGTCCTGTGTTTGTTATTTTATGCACTTAAAGATATGATTTAAGAAGAGATCCATAGGCTTCAGTAAATTGCCAAAGAGGGCCACAACACAAAAAAAGGTAAAGAATCCATGGTTTATGGAATATTTTAGTTTTGTCTTGTATCACCCAACACCTAGCACAGTGCCTGATACATAGTAGGGGCTTAATAAATGTCGATTAAGTTGATTAAGAGAGTTATTCAGGATCACACAGCTAGTATCTGAGGTGGAAAATGAATGCAAATCGTTCCGACTCTAAGACCAGAGCATTATACCAATGGTTGGTTCTCAAACTTTTTAAGTCTCTTTGGATCCCTTTGTCTTTAATTTAATTAATTAATTAATTTAATTAATTTTAAAAATTAATTAATCTTTAGATTTCAATATTCATGTCCATCAGATTTTGAATTCTAAATTATCTCCCTCTCTCTCCTTCCCCTCTCACCTCCCCAAGATGGTGTGCAATGTCATATAGGCTCTACGTATACATTCATATTAAACATTTTCACATTGATCATGTTGTAAAGAAGAAGTAGAACCAATGGGAGGAACCATGACAAAGAAGAAACAAAATAAAAAGAGAGAGCAAATAGTCTGCTTCAATTTGCATCCAGACGTCATAGTTCTTCTGGATGTGGATAGCATTTTCCATCATGAGCCTTTTGGGATCCCTTGAAAATTATTGAAGACACTGACCCCAAAAAGGACATCTTGTTCACCTGGGTATATCTATCAATGTATACCATATTAAAATTAAAATATCTTACTCTTTTTGTGAAAATAGTTTAGATCACCTGAAAAGGTCTCGGGGTCCCCAGGGCTCTTGAGACTACACTTTGAGAACAACTGCATCCCCTATAGTATTTCCAGTCATTGTTGTTCAGTAATTTCAGTCGTGTATGACTTTTTGTGGCCCTATTTAGGATTTTCTTAGAAAAGATACTGGAATGGTTTGTCATTTCCTTCTCCACCTCATTTTACAGATAAGGAAACTGAGGAAAACAGGGTTAAGTGACTTACCCAGGGTCACACAACCAGTAAGTATCTGGGGTCAGATTTGAACTTGGGTCTTACTGACTATAGCAACCACTTAATAAATGCTTGTTGACTGATTGATTAAACACGCTGCTTCTATATTTACCACTATTCTATATGTCCCACTGCTTCAATAAAAACACTGCCCCACCTAGCTATTTCCAGATAGGGCAGGAATTGTTCCCAAGATGCTTTTATATCTGTTCCTTAAGTACAAAGAAGTGGGGCATTGGTCATGCTTGTCTGGGGAAGAAGCAAGAGATCTATGGCCAGAGGTAAACCATAATCTGACCTATACTCTCTAGCTGGCGTTCACTTACTATCCCATTCCCCAATGATTATGACAAGTCTCATTGTGGAACAAGGCTTAGTGAGCTACAAAGCATCCTTCAGCTTGGCAGTATTGCTTACAGCTTACATAACCCTACTTAAGAGTTATCACTTGTAACTCACATGTATGAGACTTTTTTCAGTTGTTTTAATATTCTATTGGCTGTGTCTTATTACTAGCTGTATTCCTTAGGTTCCAGTTTTCCAATCATATTTCAAAGAAATGCATGAGATATGTAAGATGAGATGAAAATTATTTTTTCTTAGGGCAAAAAGAAAAAAAGAAACCAGTGCACATTCAGCAAGAGCCACAGATACTATGGCCTTCTAGTTTCCCTTTAAGTGTCAACAGAAGGGCAGGGATTCTCACCCTGCTGACAGGACCAGTTCATTAGTCAATCTGGTCACTAGTCACTCTCTAAATCAATCAGATTCTAACCAGGACTGTTGTCTCCTCTGGCAGCAAATCATCCATTTCTTGGAATAAAGATTCATTCACTTTTACACTGCTGCCAGCTTTCCCCAGGAGCTGGAGATCAGATGTGTCAAGATTATGATGTTCCAGACAGCTGTCTTCCACTTACTTCATTTTTTTCCAGATTTGTCTTCCTTCTTCATCCTCTTCCCTTTAATTTCTAAGAGCTCACATCAAACAGCCTTCCTGCTCAAGAAATTCTCCATTGTTACAGGTGTGATGAAAATGTTGGCCTTCTGTGTTTTTTCTGTTTTTCTTATTCTCTTCTATTTGAAAAATTAATAACAATAATACTAGCTGCTATAATTTCTATAGCACTTAAAGTTTTGGAAAGGGCTGTATCGATATTATGTCATTTTATCCTCACAGCAACCCTGAGAGGTAGGATATATTATTATCCCCATTTTATAAATAAGGAAACTGAGGCCAGCAGCAGCTCATTTTCTGGCAGAGGGTCACACAGATGCCTGAAGGCAGATTTAAACTCAGCTCTTCCTGATGCCAATATCTACTATGCCCCACCTACCTCTTGTTTTGAGCTACAGTTTTAATTCGTTTTTAATTGAACAGCTGATGCTAGACACCATGCCAAGGTTTTCTTCTGCCTAGAATTCTAGTCATTTTAATAACGCTGAGAGATCATTGTCTTCTAGATTTTCCTGAAAAGAATATTTCACAATGAGGAATTTTGTCTGGATGCTTTTCTCTACAAGAAAACTTAGGGGCTGTCGGGGCAGTTTTTCATCATTTTCTCCTCCTTCAGATGTCAGAGTCACATTGAAACTGGTTGGATTTCCTGATAATATCATAAAAGAATACAGGTAGATGGACTCAAGAAACTCCAGCTTGCTGCTCAGTTCCTCACTGGAATCCATCATTGTAGCCAGAGAACACTCACAGCTCAAGGCTAGAATCTGGAACCTGAAATCTGGAAGCCCAGGCTGTTGGGTTGGCATGGGAGAGGGAGAGAAGAATGGGGGCAGGGGATACAGGAGCAGACATAGGTGCTAAGGCCCCTAGCTTAGGCATCTTGCTTTTGTATTTATAGCTCCAGGCCTTAGCACAACATCTGACTCCTAAAAAGCTTTTATTTCCTTTGTCTAATGGAAGGCAACCAGTATGGTGAAGAACAAGACTAGAGATCATGTCAAACAGGGATCAGTGGAAGGGGCAGGGAATGTTTAGCATAGAGAAGAGAAGACATGGGAAACATGATTTCTGTCTTCAAATATTTGAATGATTGTCCTGTATAAGAGAGATGAGGTTTGTTTTATTTGACCCTTAGAGGAAAGAACTAGGAGTAACATATGAAAGCTTCAAGAGAAGATTTAGATTTGATGTCAAGGGAAGGAAAAAACTTACCATCCATTAGAACTATCAAAAAGACAAATGGGCAGCTTCAAGAGATAGTGGGTTCCTACTCAATGGAAACCTTTAAGCAAAAGCTAAAGTTTTGGGATCAAATCCCAACCTTTCATTTACAACCTGTGATTTGGGGCAAAGTCATTTAAGTTCTTTGGACTCAGTTTCTTCAGCTATAAAATAAGATGGGGGTTAGGGGGGAGGGAGAATATGATGACCTCAAAGATTCCTTCCAGCACTACATCTATGATCCCATGGCCAGTTCTTGGAAGTGGCTTAGGGAAGACTCCAATCCAAGCACAAATTGGACAAGATAGCCTCTGAATGTCTGTGATTCTCCCTTGCCTCCTAAACCAAAGCATACAACAATATGCCTACAGAAGGGCAATGTACCTACTGAAATAATGCATATTATTTAATATAATGATAGACATACAGATAGATTATAGAGAGATAGATAGATGATAGATAGATAGATGATAGATAGATAGATAGATAGATAGATAGATAGATAGATAGATAGATAGATAGATCAATGATAGAACATTTTATCTCCTGAAAAACTATCTAGTCCAAAACCCTTATTTTATAGATAAGGGGGAAGAGACTCAGTGAAGGAAAGAGAGCTGTCCAAGGTGACACAATCAGGTGGCTGCCAGGACTTGAATCCTCCATTATTCCTAATGTACCTCTATAAATGACTAGATTGGATCAGTGCCAGAAAGAGTTAACTTTGTCATTGTTTCAGTGGAGATCAGGATCTTATCCTTCTATATGACCGCCTTTATAGACTTGAAGACTGTTTCCATCGAGTATCCCCCAATCCAATCTTTTCCTACAAGCATCCATCAACATCACACAAGTAATGAATCACACAAGCTCCTAAGTGAAAAGGCAGAACAATTTGGTTGGGAGAAGACCTGTGGAGACAGTGTGGGTACAATGCCTTTGCAAAAGGCACTGGGGAAACAAACACAACAAAAAATTATCCCTGTCCTCAAGGAGCTTACTTTCCCCTGGAATGTAATATGTTCGCTGTGGTCCATAGATACTTCTCACCTGTCTTATATTGGTTGACATAAACCATTTTTCTGACCTCTGATATTTATGTGTTTGTTTTTTTGCTTTTTCATTGTGATAACTTGAAAGAATGGTGATTAATCATGATGTGAGTGGGCATCAATCTGCCCTCAGAATTACGAAGTATACCAGGCCAAAGACAGAGCTACAGTGAAATATTTTGCACAGTTGAATGAAGACATTCCTTTCCCCAAAGAGGTAATTTTCTATCCTGTTACTAAGCTATAGAAAACACCCCTGTCATTCTTTCTTTGCTCTCACGGCATATTGGACATTATGTGTCTAGCTAGTTATTTTCTTAAATTCACTGACTTCCAAAGAAATGGAAAAGTTTCTATACCAAACTGTCCTCTATTCTACATGCTATACACACTGATTATATAGTCAATCAGTCAACTCTTATTTGTCAGGCATCTACTAGGTCCCTCTTGCTCATCTTAGCCCCCTCAAACACTTAATTTACCAAAGGACACAAGTCATGAATCACACAAGCTCCTAAGTGAAAAGGCAGAACGATTTGGTTGGGAGAAGTCCTTGGAGACAGTGTGGGCAGAATGTTGGACTTGAGTTCAGAAGACCTAGGCCTATCTATGATCCTATGCCTCACAATCCCACCCCTAATCCTTACTTAGATGTGTGACCATGGGCAAACCATTTAATCTCTTTGAGCCTCAGTTTCGTCATCTTCAAAATGAGAATAATAACACCTTTGTCAACCTACCTCACAGGATTGTTGCAAGGTTCAAATAGGATAATGTTTATAAAGCATTTTGCAAACTAGAGCTTTATAAGTGTCATTTATTATTATCTTGTTAACTACTTAGACCTCAATATCAAATTCATCCATCACCATACTTTAGCATTAAATAATAGTAGATTCCAGTCATTTTGATTTTAAAAAATCTTTATAAAAAGATGCAAAATCAATATGTTAGATCTACCTGAAATTTTTATTTATAAATGAAAGCATTCCCTACTTTTCTTGGGTCAGTTCCACAATTGATTTCTTCCACATCAATTTCACAATTGATCTCAACTATGTAAGAAAGCAACAAGAGATTAAATTCCAAATAAGCACACTCTCATCCATTTAGCTCTGAAAGTATGCCCCTGTACACTTCATGAGATAAAAACATTTATTTGTAGAGTTACAAAGAAAAGCCCTTCCATTTATATGCCTTCTTGAATATCTCTGTATCAGAGAACACCATGTTTTCTTCTATTTATCCATGTCTAAATATGCCAAACAACTATTGGTGTCCTTGCATATGTTTTAACTAGAATTAGTATAGTTTAGATCTAATGGGTTACAATTAAACAAATGACTAACACTGAACTGAACAATAACTGGGAGCAAAACACACACACACACACACACACACACTCATATTTCCAAAATAGTGAATAAAAAAATAAACCAGACCAGTTGGCTAAGAGAGTTCTGGAAAACTATGGTACTAAGGAGAACATAGAAAAGATTAACTGGACTGAGCTTCCTCCTCCTTCTATGTAAAATGAAAGAATTGAATTATATTATACATTTAAAGCTAGAGTCCATGGAGGTAGCATGTGTTTGTAATCCCTCCTCCTGGGATGCCAGTGGATAGCTTGAGTTCAGAAGTGTGGAACTAGGGGAGGCTAAAGCCACTGGATGTCTCTACTAAGCATAGTACAATTATGGTGTGCTTTCATGAGTGGGGGTCCCCAGCTGCCTAAGAAAGGGAGAACCAGGTCAGGGCAGCCTGGGTACCATGGGGAGAGATGGAAAGAGAGAGAAAGAGGGGGGAAGGGAGGAAGGAGAGAGACAGAGAGATAGAGACGGGATGGGGGGGGGGAGGGAGGGAGAGTAAAACAGAATTTCCCAATTAGCAAAATGAGGATAATAATAGCATCTCTCTCCCTCCCAGGGTTGCTGTGAGGATCAAATGAGATAATATTTGTAAAGTTTAATACAGTGACTATCACATACTAGACCCTATGTAAATGCTTCCCCCCTTTTCCTTCCCTCTCAATAGTATAAATCCAAGGATGTGCTAGAGCCAGCTCTAACCAGAAGATTCAATTGTTAAATTTTCAGTGAGAGCATTTACACCCCAGAATCAGCAAATGCCACAAAGAAGGGCTGGATTTATTGTTTTGTGAATCATCTAGACTTTAAAAAGGGATGGAGAAAATGTTAATAATGCTGATTCAACTTAAAAGTTGAAGGGTTCTGTGGGGTTTTGGGGAAGGATCAGTTATTAAACATATACCAACATGCTCTTTTATGTACCTGAGACTACATCCCTATAATGTGATGGGGGAGGGGGTGCGCTGTCATCTTAAGCACCAATTCCTTGTCTATCATTTTTAAGTCTCTCATTTCTGGTGCAGAAGTTATCCTGCTCGGCAGAAGACACAGAAACAAGATGTGTATAGGTTCTTCTTCTTCACTGTCAGTGAGTATCGTCCTCTCCATCCCAAACAAGGATCCTCTCATTTCTTTAGTCTTCTTGTTTCCCTCAGCTTTAAAAACCTGGGAGCTTCCCAAAAAACCTCGGATTTTCCTGACTCCTCTATTCATTTAGCCATCTTGATACCTAGGTAGTAATCAGTTAGTAAGATATACTTTCAGGTCTGGTAATAATGCCAGGCTGTTATAAATCCCATACTAATGTTTGTCCTTTCAGTAAGAAAATCTTCTGTCTGATGTGTAGAACTTGGAACTCTCTCATTTCCACTCTCTCTCTTTGATACCTCTGCTCCTCAGTGTGATTGCTATAAGTCTAGCTTTTTTAAATATCAAATTCTCCCAGAGGTCTCAAGTACCACTTCATTATAAACAAGGATAGGGACAAATGAGTTGAGCTCAATAAGCTTTTATTTCTATTCCCTGGGATCAGCACTTCTAACTGTTGTGCTCCCATAATACTCTTGACTGGGCTTTATTGCCTTGGTGTTTGCTCACCATGCATAAGTATCCCACACAGAACCTCATTAACCATATACTGAAGTTCCCAAGGAGAAAGAAGTAGACAGAGTCTTTTCACATCTCCTTGTGCTCTGGTAATCTTTTACTGTATTACTGCTTACCCTGTGTCCCATTGTTACACTCGCTATTGAGTCCTAGGAGGGGTCCACATATCACGGATGTTTTTAAAATTGAAATGATCCTCCATTCTATGGCAGCCATGGAGGAACCTAATTCTCCAACTATCTTAGATAGTAAAGGCTTGAAAGGATTGTTTGATAGAAAGGGGAGTCATTCCAACTCCTGTATTAAATTTCAAATGAGGATAAATAAAAAGGCAGAAGGACTTTAGAAATTAGTTTTCCATAGAACATAGTAAATAAATTAACCTTTAAAATGACTGCTGGGAAATTGTGTTCTGTGTTCTAATTGACGAGATATCCAACAAAGTCACCTCCAGAGTGCATATTTGTCCTAGGGAGAACATAGCTTTTAATTACTTAATTTTTTCTTTATAGATAATACATAAGAACCACATATACATTAGAGAGGCCTAGTGTTTCCATGATGGAAATTCTAAGTCACTCCTTAACTCCAAATTATTTATGAAAAGCAGGAATGGGAAAGGTCTTGGGAAGCATCCTTCAGATTCAGTAATCCAGCAAACCACCACATAGCTAGCTAGTGCTTTAGACCTCTCTTGAAAATCAAGAAAAAATGCCAAAGACTATTTGTGATGTATGTGAGTGTAAATTTTTAGTAGATTAAAACCTGGGAGGGGCCTTAGAGATCACCTAAACTAAACTCTCATTTAACAGAGCATAAAATACAGGTCCAGTCAATCAACAACTTTTTGTTAAGTTCTTACTACAGGGCCAGGTACCTATCTTGAGAAATAAAGTGATTTTCTCAAGAGTATACATACACACACATAGAGCTAGATAGATTACCAAAGGCAAAATCTAAATCCTAGCCCCCTACCTTCAGATATAATATTTATTCCACTATACCATGCCATCTCTGGCCTTTACCTCACCAGATTCATGTATTTCACATTAGAATTGAGTTCAGTCAACAAATATCTTTATGGCAGTACACAATGCCAAAATAAAGTAATGCCTAGGCATTATTTTCTTTTTTCATGTCTTAGGAAGGAGAATGTTCACCTCACCACCAAAGGAATCAAGCCATTTGCTTATTCTTTAAGCCTTTTTTAACCCTTTACTCAAAACTTAAAGGAATGACCATGGAAAACCACATAGTTTGGGAGTCTACAAGCTTACCTCTCCTTTTTTCTCTTTTTTGGCAGATTTCAAGTTTCTTAAGGTTCAAGATCGTATCTTATTTAATTTTTGTATCTTCCTAAGTGCCTAACATAGTACTGTGGAATTATTAGTATTTACAAACAGATTAATATTTCTACCCTCTGTCTTCTAGTATGATATAGGTATTGTATATCTTGTGGGGTTTTTTTGTCTATGTGGTATATCCATGAAGGCAAGAATAATGTCTTAATTGTCTTTTTTATCTCTTCCATGGCTTAGCATAGAGCTACACACATAATACAGAATAATTTAGTTGTACGTGGTCATTCAGAGAAGTTCCCAGATCAACTTGATGAGCTGAACTAGGTGGTGAAACTTTGTTTGAGACTTTGATTGTGTCTTTGGTTTAGATTGTTGTGAGTCAAAAAAGGGGGTAGGGATTGCAGAATTGGTCCATTTTTCCAAGCATGTCACAGATCTGATGATGGGCTTTTTCTTCTAGCATAATACCTCAGGAAGCAGTGGACCATCTCCCTTTCAGCCCAATAGAGGGCATTAGTGGAGTGGAATAAAGATGACCATGGCATCCTGAACCTCAAATTCTTAAACTCTACCTTGACCTTGAGCAGAAGAAGCGGTAATGATGTCTTTACCAGTATACATGCTCTTTATTATATGGCCCCAGGAGAGGAGAATCACGTGGTCAAGCTATAGCACTTTCTGAATCCCAGACTTCTTGGGAAAGAAGGGGGTTGCTGAGCAGCAGCAGCAGCTTTGGTATTATCCTTCTAGCAGCTGCAAGTCCAAGAGTTCTGGAATTTTGCCTTTTAACAAGAGAAAGAGTCACTAGATGGCATCAGTCTGATGAACATGTACACAGCATCTAAAGCTAGAAGAACACAAAAGCAACAATATAGGGGAGCAAAAAACCGAGACTTTGCTGTCCATGACTACCATGAGTTGCTCAATGTCAGTCTAACTGGAAGGGGACTGGCTCTATAGCTACTCCAACTTGCTTTCCCTCTGAAAAAGAGTTCATATCTTCATGGAAGTACCTTAAGGTAAGGTAAGGTAAGACTGGAGGACTGTAGGGATTTCTAGAGCAGCAAAGGGATTCTTGGGAATTGTACAAAATTGGAACCCAGTCTGCAACAGTACAAATCCTGGGTTTTGGGGGCATGGATTATATCATAAATGGTTGTTGAATTGGTGAATAGTGATTTATTCAGCTGACAAGCAGATGTAAGAATAAGCACAATTAACAGTGTTTAAAGTCTGTAGTTTAAACTATTTTTTAAAGGCAGAAATCGAAATGATTTGATCTGCTTAAAAGGCAACAAATACAAAACCCATATAAGTCATCGTGTTTTGTATAACTGGTGATTCTATAGTCCTTTCATTAATTTTTCAAAACCATACTTTAGTAAATGTATAACAATGATACACATACAAATCACTGTTGAAAGCCAAAGGAACTGAAGAACTTTCAGGCATCAATCATAGATACCAAAATCTTGAAAAGACCTCAAAAGGTCATCAGCTTCAACTTCCTACCTCAAACAGATAAATACCTAAATGATCAAATCAAGATGGCTGTCAAGTCAAGTCATTACGTACTTATTAAGTCCTTATTACATGCCAGACACTATACTAAGCACTGGTTCTTGACCATGTTTATAAATACCTCCATGGATTAGAACCAGTCACTAAATCAAGCCCCAACCAAAATCTAGAACTCTATCAATTTTCTGATATAATATATATACAAATTCTAATATAATATATATACAACTATAATATGTATATATGTTTATATATATACATACACACACCTATGTGTGTGTGTGTGAATAGCTTACTAAGCCATGATCCAAACTAGACTTGTTCTCCCAAAACCCTAGTGAACCAATTTGAAATAGAAGTAAAACTGTATTTTTGAAAGCCATGTATGGTACAAAACCAAGACAGCAAAATATTATCCAAATTGGACCCAAACCAAACCCAAATGAAAGCATTTCATTTCATTTGAATCCCTGTCAAGAGACAGAGACCTGAGCCCATTTCCTTTTACTGTGTTAATCACCCTGACAGTCAAAAAAGTACTTATGCTGTTTAAATCTATGTCCCCCTGTTTGATTTTGTTCAGTCCTTTGTGAATTAAGATGGAAGCCACAGTCTACAGGAGTGGAAGTAGAGTAGGGGGCAGGAGAGGGAGCATGGGAACCATGTTTTAGGCCCTCCCAGGCTAGCCAAAATGTATATAACAGTATGCAAATGATTAAATAGAAATTCATCTAGGACTCCCTCCCCTAGCCTAACAGTTCCATCACTGGCATTACATATGCTGAGAGCAGGAAAAGGGGACCTAAAAAGTTAATCCTGGTCCAGTGAATTGGGACCCAAGCCATCCTGCATGATGACTAAAAGAGAAGGCTCCTTAGTTCTCTCTCCTGTTGGCAAAGCACCTTCCATTGATTTAAAAATATTTCCAAGGAAACACACTTTTCATTCCTCCCACTTTCCAAAGACATCACAACAGTATAGGAAAGAACGTTCTTTGTTCTTGTACAATGGTACTTGTCAGAGTTGCCCAGCCTAAACTGCCTGGAGTGCAAAGTCCCTAAGAGACTAAAAGGCAACAAAAACATCCATTCTCTTTCAGAACACAATGCCATTTTCCACAAGAAGTTCACCGACTTATTTCACTTAACTGCTTCATCAACTGAAAAAAAGAAAAAGAAAAGAAATAGCCATTGTTGTCTAAGCTCATCAAAAACAGTGAATAATAAAACTACTTGATTCAGAAAGTCATTTGATCTACCCAGGGCAATGCAGGCACTTACGAGGTAGAAATATCAATTAAGAGAACACAGCAACTCCTCATTAGCAGAATAGAATATGCCAGCAAAAGTACAAAGATCATAGGTAAAAAGAAATTTCTCTATAAAACTGAATGCCAAATGCTACATTCAGTGATGTAAAGTATACACCATAGAGTGCATTATTAAACTCTGATTAGTGCAGAATGAAACTTTGATCCAGAAGACCTGAGTTTGGAGTACTGACTCAATTTCATGTAATTTTCTTAATCTCTCTGATCTATAATTTCCTTATCTAAAATGAGGATAATAATACTTGCATCACCAATTTTTCAGGGTTGTTCTGAAGATCAAATAAGACAACACATCAAATAAGATGTCATAAAATGCAATATGGGCATTTTTGATGCCATGTTTTGCTATGTTGGGTAGCTCTGAACTAATGTCTTGGAAACACATTTTGCACTATGCTGGTTAGAGAAACTCTTCTTGCAGTTGTATGAAGTGATTCAACATGACTAACAAAATTTAAGTTTAAACACAAGGAGAAGTTTTATATCTTTAACAGAACTTAAATCTCCTAGTTAATCTGGTAAAAGAAACATCTGCAGGGGCTCACAAGCAAGGATTTGAAGTTGGATGGGAACTTGAAAATCCCTCACTCTAGCTCACTAATTTTATAATAATCAGAGCCCAGAGAAAAATAAGTTGCTCAAACTCATATTTTACAAAAGAAGTAAATGGTATCCATCCTGGCATGGAAGAAAGTACACTAGCCTTGACTACTTCTACCCTAAGGGGTGCTTAGGGTAAAAAAAAAAACAGCTAGGTCTCTCTGCTCCCCACTCCCTTTGCTTCATGAAAGAATTTTGAATTTATCATGGTCCACAGAGGATTCTTGTTTTACATTTTTCAAGTTATGTAACAATAAAGGTAGCTCAATGGATACAGTGTTGGGCCTGGAATCAGGAAGACCTGAATTCAAATCCAGACTCAAATACTTCCTCGCTGTGTGATCCTGGAAAATTAATTTAGCTTGCTTCATTTTTTTCATTTGTAAAGTAAAGACAGCAATAGCACCTACCTCTCAGAGTTGTTGTAAGGATCAAAATGAGATAATTGTAAAGTGCTTAGCATAGTGCCTGGTATATAGTAAATGCTATGTGTTAGCTATAGTTATTATTAAATATTAAACTATTTTCATTGCTTTTATATTTTATTTATAGTATGTTAATATTTAATATTAAAAATTATAAACCCATAGGCACTGGGGTATAGAGATCCATCTTGTCCTACTGGAAAGTCAGAGGAGGGATGGGGGAAGATATAGGAGAGAGCAGATTGGGGGAGGGAGTATACAGTGGAATTGCTGTTTTGGGGTAGTGGGTAGGGGAGAGAGGGGGAGAAAATTTGTAACTCAAAATCTTGTGGAAATGAATGATGTAAACTAAAAAATAAACATAAAACTTATAAACCTTACATTTATATAGTGCTTTGACAGGTTTCAAACTGTTTTCTCCCACTTTTTTGGACTTGATATTCACAATAATACTTTGAAGCACAGGACAGAATTATTCTGCAGTATTTGTACCCCAGCATCAGAAATCCTAGGCTTCTGAATGCTAAATAATAGACTCAGATCTGCCCCAATGTCCATGTTCATGCCATGTCACTGCATGCATACCCCACCCCACTTTCTACCTCCAATAGTTCAGGGAATTATAATCAAAACAATCCACCATTATTGGAAAATTATTGGAATCAATTGTCCTGCAGTTCCACTCATCATCCCTGGGACTTCCCTGACCGTAACACTGATCCCTTGATCCCTAGCAGATAGTAGAATATATTCTACTTGAGGACTGAGATGGCTTTACTTTATGTATTTGTATCCCCAACACTTACCATAGCACTTGGTGTATTCTTACTGTTTATTAACTGTTTCTTCATTCTTTCATTCACCTGACTCAGTGTCCTGTAAATAATAGATGCTTCATCGATGCTTGTTGGATTGGATCCTATTTTCATTAAAGGCAATAAAGTATCATCATTGAAAGGAGGTATTATTTCTGTCATATCAGTCTCATGCTAGAATTCAGTTTTCAACTCAAAATAAAAGGCATTTGAGGCATGCTCATGAGTTAATGTAGCTGTAAGGCCAGGGATTCTATTGGCATGGTAACTAAACTAATTTCACAATGCCCAAAGCACTCCCTCCTGACCAAATCTAAGGCCCAGAGTGGTTTGAGGAAATTTCCACAGTGTCAGCCATTGGTGCCTTTATTGTGTGCAGCTGCAGGTTCTAAAAAGGTATATAAGCCTTTCATAGGCATTAAACTCTTTTATCAGTATTGGGTTTTTTTAGACACTAATTTTCTATTTTTTTAGTTTAAGATTTGTTGGTGCCTTTCATTTTTAGATCATAATCATTTCCCATTATATACCCCCCCACCACTGAAGTGTGCCTTGGTAATAAAGAAAAACAGTTAAGTGAAACCAATTGACCCAACAACCACGTCTGATAGCACATGCTATATTCCACAACTATAGTATCCTCCCCACCTGAAAAAAAGAGGAGGCAGTGTATGTCATCACCCACTGCCCTCTACCATAACCGGCCACTGCGGTTCCCCAGAGTTCAGCTAAAATTCTCCAGTGTTTTTCTTTAAATTGTTGTGGGCCTTATATATTTTAGTCTTACAGTCTTTCTTATTTTGCTCTTTATCTCTGTATCCAAGTTTTCCTAACTTCTCTGAAATTCCTCACATTCTCCGTTTTTTATGGCTGGATAGGAAACCATTGCGTTCAGCCGTTCCCCAGTGAATGGGCACCTACTTGAATTCGTTTTGTTATGGTTGTTTTTCCTATCATAAGTTCTGAAACAGATATTTTAATGTATAGACTTTTCTTTCTGAATTTGCCTCTTTGACATATACGCCCCAATTGGTTTACTGAATCAAAGGATATAAATAGGTTAGTGACTTTCCTCACTTATTGCAATATATAACATGCTGCCATATTTTCATGGCCACAAGAAACAATTTAGCAGACCACACCAGACCACAGTGGCAGTTCAAGGGATGACCACAGTAAGTGATCCAGTATAATTTGATTGTTATCCCTTAATTTCTCACCAAAATGCATCATGGGCATTTTCACAATTGATTTTTCAAACTAGAAGCCTTTCAAGACTTAGGGAAGCTTAGGGAAATTCTAGAAGCTCCCTTTTTAAGGTCTGAATTATTTCTTATAGCCCACAAAATACACCACCATATCTATTGCAATTTTATTATTAGAATATTTCAGTAACTCAAAACCCGATTAAAGAAAAATTTTTCTCTAAGAAAATACATGTTTAATCATTTGGAATTAGATGAAGGAAAAAAGTATCTAAATTGACCCAGTTTGGATCTTGCTGTAGAGCGTATACTCCCAAGAGGTCAAAGCCAGGCCCTTTGTACCACAATATACATAGCAACATTTTTGCAAATGCTTCTCTTCATAAAAATTTTAAAAAATTTAAAAGTCAATGAAATGAACAGTTAAGAGAATTAATTATCCTTGCAAAATTGCAAACCATGTTGGGAATGCACTTCAGGATGTTGGTTGGAAGAATTAATTGGCACAGGATAAAGAAAACATGCTGGTAGGAACAGGTCCAGGTGGTTCCAGCCTTGACACAACCAAGCCAGAGGGCTAGGAGGAATCAGGAGCTTAGAACAATGGGATGATCAGGAAAACATCACAGAGGAAGGAAAAAGCAAAGATGACTGACAGCTCGCTTCACACAAAATCTCTGCCCAAGCCAGTGGCCTTTTAGGGGAGAGGAATAACACGCTCCCTTCTTGATTAGCTGCAACTTGGCAGCTGTGGGCCTCAACAATCCTACATTCCACATCCCCTCTTGCTTTACCCATTCCATGCTGCAGAGAGAGAGAGAGAGAAAGAAGAGGAGAGGACAGAACAGGACAGGACAGGAGAGGGAGTACTGATGGTTTACCAGTAGTCCTGTCTCCAAAGTTTCAACACTCAAGACATTTCTCATTCCCGTTCCCCTCTGTCCTCTTAGCCACTGTAGACACCACAGCCCCTGACATCATCATAGCAGCTTTCATGTGTTCTCTCATCTAATTCCATGAAATGGTTGATATATAAGTATTATCCACATTTTGCAGATGAGGAAACTGAGGCTCAGAGATAATAGCTAGTAAGTGATAGACTTGGAATTAAACCCAAGAGTTCTTGCTCACATTTCTCCATTTTTTTTTTCATTTCTACGGCCCTACCCTTCCGCTTTCAATAGCTAATTCTCTAGATCTTTGTTCAACCTATTAGTAAGCAAGAAGCAGAGCCGAAATGGAATGGTGGGGAAACAATAAAGACCAGCACCAGAGCCCCTATCTCTCATTACAGACAGTGCTAACAGACAAAAGAATAGCAAGTCCCAGTCAAGTGGGCTCCCTCCAGGGACTACTAACAGACATACTTGGCTGAACAGACAATGCTCTCCTTAGTATTTCTAATAAAAGGCGTAAGTCCTAGAGGAAAACATCTCTGTCATGTTATGCAAAACAGCTAAATGTGGCCCTCTTGGGGGAGGAATAAACCTGGCTAAAAAAGTAAGGATGCCCAGACACAGACAATATAGTCTGTACTATATAGTCTGTACTTCATTATGAAACTTAATAAAACAAAATTAAATTCCTCAATGGGAAACTTGAGAAGAAACATTTTATTTTTATTTTTTTGTTTTTGGGTGTTATTGGTTTTTTTGCTTTTTTGGAGGGGGGGAAGTAGGGCAATTGGGTTTAAGTGACTTGTCCAAGGTCACATGGCTAGCTTTTGTGTTAAGTGTCTGAGGCCAGATTTGAACTCAGGTCCTCCTGACTCTGGGGCCAGCGCTGTATTCACTGCACCACCTTGCTGCCCCATAACATTTTATTTTTGATGAGTTAGAAAAGGAGTGGGGAACCTTCAGCCTTGAGGCCACATGTGGCCCTTAGAGCCACACTTGAGGACCTAGAAGGCCACATGTGACCTCGAGGGTGCAGGTTCCCCACCCCTGAGTTAGAATATATATAATGAGTTAGAATATATTAAGAATAGTCAGTAGATCTAGAAATCAGAACCTCCAGGGACACAGCTCTTTTGCTCCTATAACTAAAATTTATACGACATAGTTTCATTGGTCTGGACCAATTATCATATTTTACATAATTATAACTTCTAGTAATGAGAATTCAAATACATGCTATCACTTCAGGGGATTCATTATTCACATTAATGGGGACCTAGCTATTTTATCTATCATAACACAGGCAGGTATCAGGGCCCCTGTGAGCCCCTTTAAAGTACCAGCTAGGGAAGTGTTAGAAGAGACACTCTTATTAAAATGTGACATTGGTGGTGATGGTGTCATCAGTCTCAATCAATTTTTTAAAGTATTTATTCATCATCTATCATGGGACAGATACTGGGCATACAGAGAAAAAAAATGAAAATATCCCTGCCCTGAAAGAGGTTGTATTCTGTCAAATGCCTCCTTCAGCTTAGATCAGGAATTTTAACTTTTTCTATGTCATGGACCCTTTTGACAATATGGAAAAACCTGTAGACCCCTTTTGAGAATGTTTTCTAATACAAAAGTAATATACATAAGATTTCAAAGGAAACCAAACAATAAAATTAAAGGTATGTTTTTTCTTATTTAAGTTCACACATCCCTTGAATTATATGGGGGTCTGTGGATGCAAGGTTAAGAAACCCTGCCTTTGACCCTTTGTTCCAGGTTGTATGGGGGCCATCTCCAGTTATCCTGATCTCTGTCTCATCACGGAACCCAGATGGCTCCAGAGGAGAAATGAGACTGGTGACCTTGCACAGCCCTCCTTCACTTAAATCTAATTCACTTGCAAGTCATGGATGGCATCATCTTCTTGATGTCATGGTCCTCTTCGAGAATGAAGGACAAACAACGGCAGACTGTACTGTCTTCAGTTCTGATCTGCTAACCTAGAATACTAACCCTGACCTGTTTACCCACTCTTTGAGTCCCATTTCAGTCATTTGTCACTTGAGTGACCTTGAGCAAGTAATTTAATATCTCTGGGCCTTGGTGGATGGCAGGAGTCAGAGCCTGGGCAGAACAAATCTGTTGCTTGGGTAAGCCACCTAATTTCTCTAGGCTTCTGTTTCCTTCTAAGTGACCTCTAATATGCATACCAGCTTCAAAACTATTGTCTTTCTTTATATGTAATTGTAAAAAATAAAATACTATTTAAAAACAAAAACAAAGCTATTATCCTGTAATCTTAAATACTAAAATATGACCATATTGCTTATGATTGATACATTTACCAGAAGTTACGGGCCATGGGAGTATGGTAAATATTGGTCCAACTATATGCTGTGCAGTCAGAGGACTGGTCTAGGTCATAAGCAGAAGGATAAGCACCAGATATTGAATTTTCCGCAGCATCACAGTTCATGGAGATGGTTTACTAAGCTATAAAAAGGTTTTCAATCGATGTCCATGGAGGTAACAGTCACACACCAAGAAAATCATGGATCCATAGCATACTGAAAGAATTAGCAAATGGGAATATAAAAAAAAACTTGTGTTAAGCACTACCTCAAAAAATATTATCCCAGAATGTTCCTATTCACCTAACAGGTGTTAAAGGCTATTGTAATTGTGGTCTACAAACACTTATGATGAAATAATTATACCTGGGAAGGGCAGGTCACATTTTGACCATAATTAAGCCTTCTTTGTCATAGTTTGCCCACGTTAAGAGGAAGAGAGGCAGTATAGTGTACAGAATTTGGAATCAGGAAGACCTAAACTCTAATCTTGCCATGGATAATGCTAAGTAAGTGACATGGGACAAATATTGATCTTCTTTCTATCTTAGTTTCCCCATCTGTAACATGGAGTTTATAAGAGCCCCTGTCTTACTAAGATGTTGTAAGCATCTGATAAGCTATTATCTGTGAAATGCTCTGTAACCATTAAAGCATGTTGCAACAAGCATCGATTATAAGTATGACATGATGAAATGGAAATATAAGATAACTGTATATTTGTTTACTTTCTTACTTTAACATCAGAAGGCATTACCAATCTTTTCTCTACTCCTCTGTAGCAGTCCACCCTCCACTGGGGGATATGGAAAAAGGACAAAAGTGTGACAATAGCCAGGAAGAATCTCATAGCTCTGATGTCAGGCAAAATAATGTGGAAGTTAACCTATCAGAGCCTGGAATCTAAGGGCAGAGTCCAAGGTATGCATGGAGTATCAGGGGGTAGAAGTGAGAGATGTGGATGATGGTGAGAATGTAGGAAGCGTGGTATGGAGACAGCTAGAAAGGGGCCTAGTCTATGGAAATGTGTTGGTTATAAAGGACACTGTTGCTTTCTCAGATGGTTCAATAATATAGAAAAAATAGGACCTGCCTCTGCATGTTTTAAGAAGTTTTAGAGAAGGGGCTTCCACTATGAAAGAGATTCCACCTTCCCAGCTCAGTGATGGCAAGGGAT
This sequence comes from Petaurus breviceps papuanus, assembly GCF_028583685.1. Lineage (NCBI taxonomy): Eukaryota > Metazoa > Chordata > Mammalia > Diprotodontia > Petauridae > Petaurus > Petaurus breviceps. The sequence continues at coordinate 6,323,987 of NW_027186457.1, read as the reverse complement.
AAAACAGTGTCGCCTAGGCTCTTGGGGATGAGGAGGAATGTGATGATATTTTCTGAGATAGTTGATGTATGTAGTACTTAGTGATCCAACATTGAGGACATTGAGTACATTCTGCATCCAGAAAGGTCAATGAGGTGAAGTGACCTCCAAACACAAGATAAACTATTGCTGACCTTGTAGAACAATGGCTTTATTGTTCAACCCTTAGAAGCTGTGCTAACCCTTAAGACCTGTAGAAACTTGTAGGACCAGAAGAGTCTCTTCAGGGACAGGCAGCACAACAGAAGGGACACAAAGGGACATAGCCAGCAAAAAGACACCAGGCCTGAGCTGCACTGTTCTGTCACCAAGTGGCTTCACCTTACTCTGCTTCTCCCTCCTGTCATCACAGGCAGCTCTGCAGCAGACAGGCCCACCTAAATACAGTGGTCCATAAAAGGGGGCAAGCTCTGCTTTTGGAAAAGGGCTGTGCCTCCTCAGAGATATTGGTAGCAGCTGCTCACATCAATTCCTTGCCTTCCTGACTGAGACAGCATTCTGAGCAGGGGTTCTTGACCTGGGACCCATGGACTTCCAAAGGAACCTGTGTATAGATATCAGGGGGGTTATAAATTTGAAATCAAATACACACACATACATATGTACATATATATGCTGACTTCTAACTGAAATTTGCTGTTTCTATATATAAAAGCACACACACATATACATATTTATTTCCTGACTTCTAACTGAAATTTATCATTTCCATGTATATATATTGTAAGGGTTATGGGATTTAAAGATCTTCCATGCCCCGTTGGACTTGCTGATGTAGCAGGAAGGGGCGGAGCAAGAGGAAGCGGAAGCCAAGCTAGCGTTCCTGCGTTGGCTGGCGGTGGTGGTGACGGCGGCAGCAGCAGAGGCAGTGGCAGCGCGAAGCCCTTTTTGAGTTAGGACTGCTAAGGACTTTCTGCTAAGGACTCCTGCTGAGGACTGCCAGGGGCCGGAGCTGCTGGGAGCGCGCTTCCAGGACGCTGGGTGGTTGCTGTGTGTGGGGAGAGGAGGACCTTTGCCTGAGGTAGCCTGTTCTGTTTTAAAGGCTTGAAAATGTGGGTGCTTTCTACTTTATCTACCTGTGCCAATATCATAACTACTCTGATGGCTTTCACTTTCTGGTTTTGGGACTCAGTCTTTTGGTATCTTAATAAATTTTCTAGTTTATTTCCTCATATGGCAAACATGACGTATTTTGTAATGGATAATTATATCAGCATATTTGTAATCTCTATAGGCATTGTGAATATGGCATTGCTGATACATATATATACAAGCACACACAATATGCATATATATTTCCTGACTTCCAACTAAAATTTATCATTTCCATATATGTATATACACACATACATGTGTACATATATTTCCTGACTTCTAAATGAAATTTATTGTTTATATATATATACACATGTACATATGTATTTCCTGACTTCTAACTGAAATTTATCATTTCCATACACACACACACATGCACACATATATGTACTGACTTCTAACTAAAATTTACCATTCCCTTCAATTATGGAAATAGGCAATATGCCTGATTCTGAGCAGGGATCTGTGGAGCTCACCAGATGGTCAAAGGGTTCCATGACAAGAAAAGTATAGACTCCCTGTTCTAGACAGTCTCTATTTTGTTTCTGTTCCTTGGGTAAGCTGCATTAAATTCTTTTGTAAGGAGATAGGATATGCCTTCAAATAAATAATAAGCCTCAGTGAAAACACTAAAGGTAAAATGAAGTCCTAATCCCCAAGGATGTTTAAGATGTTACTTCAGTAGACAATTCTGTTTCTTTCAAGCAACTTTTTTTTTTTTACAAACATTCAGAATTAAGCAGCTTCATAGAAACTACAAAGGCCTCAGTAAAGATACTATTTTAATGTGATTTGGATTAGCAAAAAGAAATGAGAAAAGCATTCCATGCAGGCAGGCAGAAATGGGCCCTGGCATGTTTATTACTATAGCACCTCTAAAACACTTGGGGCACATGGTTTGCTTTCCTCTGGGAATGGCTGACACCAAAGGCAGTGAGTGACTCCTCCCTAAATATCGAGTTTCCTCCTCCCAGACAACCCTTGGACCCGATAGATCTTGTCAACAGAATGCTGGGGTATATTCAGATCACTGTCCCATCTTGTGTCTCTCCCTGTTCCATTCCAACCCCATCACAGACTATACATGATGAAAAGATAAAATCAAACAGCCTAAAATACAAACAAGTAGGTCCCCAGACAAAAAAAGCCTGACCAAAATCCACACCTAAGAATATAACCTAATGTCATAGACATTTTCAAAAGTAAGAATCATAGAATACTCCACAAACAAGCAAAACTACAAGATCTCATTCTTTTGTAATGAATCTAGTTTTATTTTATAATTTTATAATTTATAATTATAAATATGTATTGTATAATATAAATTATATAAATAATTATAAAATAAACTTATAATTTATAATTTTATAGTTCATATGTAATGAACATCGTTTTATTTTCTAAATCTAAATGTAAATTATTCAACTGTTTATATTAACTTCAACTCTTCTAATCTCTCCCTAGGTAATTCAATGGTGTATACATTTCAAAAAATTCAATCTTAGCATTGCATGGGGGAAATACAGCAAGGTAATTTTTAAAAATCCACAAAAAACCAAATTAATACTCCATCAAGAATCAGAAAATATTTTCTAAATTCCCCAGGGAACTTGCTGACAATACACGAACGAAATCCTGGTCCAGTGAATCCTCACAATGGACAGTGGAAAGAATGTTGAACTAGGAGTCAGGAAATATCCTGGCTTTGGATCATTTTGCTCTGTGTTCTCTTGGGACCTCAGTTTCCTAATTTAGAAAATGAGGGAGTGAGACTAGGTGAACTTTAAGGTCCATTCCAGATCTAAAATCTTGTGGTGTCTATGATGCAAACAGAGCTCTTTCAGAACACCTAATTGAGTTTTTGATCTATTCAGGAAAGGTCCCCAGAAAGGATCCAAGGGCACCAAGTTCTTCCCCAAAAACCCACTCAAGTGTCTTTCAAAACTCTAGAGTTGTCCAAGACCTTTAATTTAAAGTGCAAGAATTGGAAGAGTCCTCTTTATTTTACAAAAAAAAAAAAGACATGGTGAGCCAAAGTCATTAGTGGAAAGCAGCATGAGCTGAGAATGCACTGAAAAAAAAAGTCATTAGTGGCATGAGGGGAGCCAAGATGGCAGAGAAAAGGTAAAGTCATTAGTGTCTGTGCTGGAACCAGAAGCTGGGTGGCTGATCCCTTACCTGTATGTGCAGATGAATGGGTGAAGTATCCAACTCTGGGACTTAGCCCTCACTAATTCTGTAGCACCAGGTCTTCCTTAGAAAGAGTATCCAGCAGACTTTGGCCTTTGATCAAAGGTTTTTCACTTTTCATTATATTCTGAGACTTTGTCAATCTCTAATCTTCCATGTAAGGCATCAAATCTTGTGACCTTCCTCATCCCTTAGCTTGCTTGGATACCTGGATTCAAAAATGATACTTTGGGGGTTGATATACTAAATAACTAATTAAAGTCTAAGAAAACAATTCACTGCCCTTGATAAGCTCCAGTTCCCTGACATAGGTGAATTCTATCCTTGAGTAATGAAGGAACTGGCTGATGTGATTGCTGGGGGACTGTATGATCCATGAGAAAAGGAGAGATACTACGAGAAGAGAGAAAGGCAAATGTTGTCCCAGTTTTTCAAGAAAGGAAGAAAATGGAGCCTGAAGACTATAGATTAGTAAACTTCACTTTTGTTTTTTTGTTTGTTTGCTTTTTGGAGAGGCAAGTGAGGTTAAGTGATTTGCCCAGGGTCACACAGCTAGTAAGTATTAAGTTTCTGAGGCTGGATTTGAACTCAGGTCCTCCTGACTCCAGGCCCAGTGTTCTATTCACTATTCCACCGAGCTGCCCCGTAAACTTCACTTCTATTCTTAGAAAAATTCTAGATCATATAATAAAAATAGCTAGCATTCATATGGGGCTTTAAGATTTGTAAAGGGCTTTACAATTGTCCCATTTAACCCTCCAACAACCCTTTAAGTACTATTATTGTCCCTATTTTACAGATGGGGAAACTGAGGCAAAAAGCAGTTAAGTTACTTGCCCAGGGTCATACAGCTAGTACGTGTCTGAGGTCAGGTTTGAACTCCTTCTGATACCAGACCCAGTGTTGTATCCACTATACCACAAAGCTGCGTCCAGAAGAGAATGGTGATTCTTCTCCTAGAACTACACATTGGGGACTGGCTTATCTGGCCTGTCCGGACCAGGGTCATTCACCCAAGCTATAATTTCAGGTTCACTCTCAGCTAATCAGCTTTTGCTGCTTCGACCACAGAACTATGGAATCCCTTAGCTGGTTAGCTATCTCTATCTCCTCTACCCGAGGGGGCTGAAGTGTGGGGAGGGGGCCTATCCCAGTTTCCCAGATGAGCCCATGTGTTGTAGTTGAATCCAGTCCAATCTGATAATCATTTATTAAGCCCTAGAGGCAAAGCAGTGACTGAATAGCCACACCAAACCAACACCTGAGGGGCTGAAAGGACCCCCCTCAGTCATTGCTCCCCTTGTATTTGGCATCCTGAGCACCGGTGCCTCAGGGCAAGCCTTGGGCTGGTGAAGGACACTCCACTGCTGTTCCAGGAGATCTCAGTCATGGGACTATTCATTGGCTCAAGCAGGAGAACAGTTCCCTCAAGAAAGCCCAGAGGAAGGTGATGCTGGTAGCTTCTCATCCTCTGCATGCAGCCAAGCTGGCGCCCACAGTGCAGGAGGCCCCAGACAGTGTCCTTGCACCTAGAGCCTTGACCTGGAAAATGAGCCCCAGCTGGTGACACGATTCAGCAGCTCAGTACACACTCATTTGTGATAGATATCACAAGATCTAACCCAACTACAAAGAGGGAAAGAGGCAGGGACCTCAGTTTCTGGACCTGTTTGCCCAGCTCTGAACCCTGAGGGACACCACTGACAAATTGAGGGACAAAATGATGAAGCAGATGTTTCCTGAGCACCCAGGAGCTACTGTCCACACTGACTCACTCTGGCACTTTACCCCCATCAACCTTCCTTAAGATTAAGGGATATAAGGACATGACATTGTATGAATGGGAAATGGGACCTTCTCTGTACAGCTGGCCTTGGCCAGCATCACTGCCTCATGGGGTGTTCAAGGAGGACTGGTACCTCCAGTGTGAGGACTTACCAAGTCTTTTGCTGGGAGGTGGAGATAAGAAAGGAGAGGATTTGAAACTGGGGGACAACCAGTGAAAATGCCTCAATTCTGGAGACAGAGTGTCTTGTATGAGGAATAGCAGCAAGGCCAGTGTCACTGGACAGCATAATACTGAGTGGGCTGTGAGGTGTAAGTAGATTGGGATGGTATCGGGGGGCCAGCTTGCAAAGGGCTTTGAATACCAAACAGAAAATTCTTTATAAAGGGGACACAAAACTCACCTGTGGCTCTCAGAGGCTGTAGCATTCGCAGTAGTCACACTCTGGTAAACCATCTCAGGAGGCTGGCTAAACCAGCTGAGGGTAACTGACAGGCCCAAAACTGTTGGTGAATTAGGGGCATGTCTACCCCAAGTTTGTGAAGACTTCCCCTGGCAGAATGGGCAGATGAGAACAATGTGCTCCCACGGCCATGAAGGCAGCTGAAGCAGACGCCATAGAGAGCTTAGAGCTTGGTCAGACCTTTGATGCCAATGTCATCCACTGCATCCTAGGCCAGCCAGACATCATGACTTTTGTCTTGCCATTGGACTTCGGAGGCTGGAAGAGAGAGACTGAGGCTGATGACTTTGTGCAACTCTGGCTCACCTAAGTCCAATTCAGGCTCCAGCCAAGATATCAGCTTGTGATGTCATTGGTCCTCTTTGAAAACAAGGGACAAACAAATAACTGGGGATGGTCCATGAACATCCAGCACCAGCAATATTCTCATTTCCTAGCTCCAGCTTCCTCCCTCTGCTCACATTCATGTTTCCCTTCCACCCCGAAGGTTCTACCTGCTGCTGCTTCACCCTACCCACCCGGATCCCATTCCCAGAGAGAAATCTCACTATTTGTGTAAAACAATAAAACCCACCTCCTATCTCCCACTTCTGGGACCTCTGGTCCCTGGCCTCAACTGCTCGCTCTGGGAAGGGGAAGGAGGGTGGGACTGGAGTTTGATCAGATAGGGAAGGGTAGGATAATCACCCTCTTCATAAAGCATATTCTGTTTGATATTCAAAGCCCTTTGCAAACTGGCCCCCAATACCATCCCAGTCTTCTTACACCTCACAGCCCACTCAGTATTGTGCTGTCCAGTGACACTGGCCTCGTTGCTATTCCTCACAAGAGACACTCTGCCTCCAGGCTCAAGGCATTTTCACTGGTTGTCCCCCATGCTTCAAATCCTCTCCCTTCTCACCTCCACCTCCCAGCTTCCTTGGCTTCCCTGTTTCCTTCAAGCACCATCTTCTACTAGAAGCCCCTTAATGCTAGTGCCTTCCCTGTTCATTATCTCCCTGTCTAGCTTGTTTGTACACAGCTGTCTTCAGGTTGTCTCCTCCATTGGACTGTGAGCTCCTTAATATCAGGGACTGTCTTTTGTCTTTCTTGTATCTCCACTGCTTAGTACAATGCCTGGAATGCAGGTGTTTAACTGATGCTTATTGACTAGGGACAGAAAGGCAAAAAGAAAAATGGTGCCAACTTCCAGTACTTTTATGGTACGCTCATAAAAAGGCCACTTGTAATGTAATGCCAAGGAAAGGCAACTTCCCAAGGTTCAGAATACCAGCATAGGTGCTCTCTGTTTTATTCAGTGACAAACCAAGAACAGAGAAGGTCAAAACATGACATCATTCAAAATACAGCATTTACTAAGGGTGATTAAATAATCTCCAAGGACTACCCCACCCCAGGACCTTCCAATCATTCAATCAATTACAAAGTTCCTGGTCTAAACACTTCTCCACCCCTAGGCTGTACCTTCATTTAGTCCATCACAAAGCCCCTCTTCTCAAATGGAGATTAGTTTCCAAATATAAGTAAAGTACATTCATCTGTTCAACCATAGAACACAAAAAGGTCAAAAGTTCCCCACCCCTGGATCACAATTGAATCTACCCCAGAGCTACATCAAGTTTAAGCACAGCACTTAATTCCCAAATGGAGGTCTTTTCTTCATCTTGACATGAGGCAAGTTCTCAGCAATCTTAGTTCCTGGGGAGACAAGGCTTAGCAAGGCCACAAGATACATTGCCAGTCTCTTCATTAATTCATCCTCTGTCTGTAGAACAGTCCTAGAACCCCTGAAAACTTAGCAAAACCCTCTCCCAGGATTTCTGTAAACATACAAAAAGAAAATCCTTCTTCAGGGCTTCTGAACCAACAGAAAGGTTCCCAGACCCCTGCAACAACAGCACTGCCCTTCACCAGTAGACAGTATTCACTCTCTGTCTGCAGGACAGTCTCAGGACTTCTGAACCAAAAGCCAGGTTCCAGGACTTCTTCAACAACAGGACTGTCTTTCACCAGTGCACAAATCTGGCAAAACAACATCAAAACAGACAGACAAAGTACCAGCAAAACATGTCTCCTCAGTCCTTGGCAGCTCCAGGGGCAGGTCTCAAAAGTCCAGGACAATTCAAAGTGGCCCTCAGCAATCCTCTCAGTCTCTCTCTGCCTCCACGAGGGTGCTGCTTCCAAAAAGTTCTTCTGCCTCTCTCTTGTGTCTCTTCAAATTTACGTCACCAGCTTCTCCAAGTTTGTGTCTCTCTTTTCAAGTCAACAAGTCCATCCCACAGGTGGGATTAACAAGCTCTGGGTTTTAACACAATCAATTTGAAAACCAAGCCAATACAGGGGGATCTTTATATTCCATTACTATCACACCACTCCACACACGTACTTCTCCTGCTATATCACTCAGCAAAGAATACAACCTAATCCTGGAAAACAAGCATAAATAAAAATTCCCTTGAAAATCTGCCTGAATGAGGATACCAGAAAAAAAAAAAAAGAAGACCAAACTTTTACCAAGGTCCTTCCAAGAACACTCCTCAAGAGGTTGGCCAATCATTTTTTTTTCACCTATAGACTTGTGAGCTTAGATAATAGTGGATGGATTTTCCAAGCAACATGTAAAGCAGAGGAAGGAGATGATTTGTAAAGGCACCAAGAAATAGACACACAGAGTACATGCTACAAGTCAATCTTGTAAAATTAGAGACAGGAAGAATCCTGCCTCTAGTCGAGTGAATTTCTTAGTGAATTTTCAAAACTAAGGATGAAGTTTGATTTCTCATCCTCTGCATTGCAAATCATAGGTTTCACTGCCTTTTATTATATCCTGACATGCCTGTTTCTATGCAGAGAGCTTTTAACTTGAATTCTGTTTCTTAATTATGACATTCATTTTGATCTTTGTCAAGATTTCATTTGAAATAACTGACAGGTTTTGTTTTATAATTTTTTTGTCAAAGAGAAACTGTCAATGATATGGTGACAAAAACAGAGCTCAGAAAAAAATAAATGACAAGCTGGGGAGCATTCTCATGCCTGCTCTTGGTTTAAAAGCAAAGCTCCATTCAGAAGGGAAAAAAAGAAGCAAGGACCCTGGAAGGAAGGCTCTACCTCTTTGGCCATCTCAAGAACAAACAAGTAAGAAGGAGACCAATCAAGAACTTCAAGATGGAGCCAAATCAGAGAATCTTATAGCCAGCTTGCACTTGGAAAAAAAAACCCTCTCTGACCATTACAGTTCTACATGATGACACTAAAAATGACTACAAGGAAAATTTGAAAATGCCCACCAGCTCTATACATTACACAGCTATTTATTTTATTATATTTATTATAGTACTGCTTTACAACTGTAGCTTAAAAGAAGAGAAAGAAGAGGGGCGACGAGGTGGATCAGCGAGTAAGAGCACCGGCTCCAGTGTCGGGACGACCTGGAGATCGAATCCCGGGCTCAGACACTCAGCACCACACCCAGAAATAACTGGCCGTGTAACCTTGAGCAAGTTACTTAACCCCGATTGCTTAAAAAATAAATAAAAATAAAAAAAATAAAAGAAGAGAAAGAAAACTATGTATGTCTCTCTAGAGCATCCTAAAACTAGTGACTCCAATAAGAGTCTCATGTGGACAATTCTCTGATAGGTCCCTGCAAATATAAGGGATCCGATGTTTATCTCAGCTAAAGCCCCATGTGTAACATGTGTAGTGAGGTGACTTAATCCAACTCCCACACACCGCCAAGTTGGGTCCCAAAGGTGTGGCCATTAGGACCTTTCAGTGATCTATGGATAGAGTGGAGGGAGTGGGATATTTTCTCCTACTACAGATCATGAGCCCCCACTAGTGTGCCTCTTCCCTCTGATTATCAGTAGATGTCAATTCATCAGCCAGAATTCACTTCTAGAAAGGGATATTTCCTATAGTAGTATAGTAAAGAGAGTTAGTATAAGTCTACTCTCCCATAAATATATAAAAGGTCTAAGGAGAAGTGGACTCAAGTTTAGAACTCATATGGCAAAGGGGGTAACTCATAGTTCTTGGAAGACCTTTCACTGGAGCCTTCAAGCTGTTTCTTTCAGCTATAGTTGAGCATTTCTACCAGACTCCTCAAAAAGTCTTAAAATTCTAAGATGTCAGAGTAAAAGCACAAACTTGTTGTGGGCTCTGACTTCAAACATCTCCAATACCTGTAAAAAAATGACTCTAAACAAATTTTAAAGCTACAGAACTCACAAAGAGACAGAGAGAAACAAATCTTCCACTGAAGGCAGTCTGACAGGCCTACAGAAAAGGTCTATCACAGTATGCTGGGAGCTGAGTGCAGTACCCAGTGAGCCAGGTTCTCGACCTAGGGTGGCACCTAGACCAGCACCCAGATCAGCCAGAGCAGACTTCAAGAGAGTGAATCACCAGCAGCTGTGGCAATTTCCAGACTCCTCAACCCATAAATGCCAAGGAGAAAATAAAAGGTCAGTCGAGAACTCTGTTGTAAGGGGAGAAGAAACAGTGTGGTCAGGCTCCTGCCCCCAGGGGCAAGAAGTGGTAGGAGGTGAGGCAGTGCCATGTGGCTGATTTTAGAGCTCTTGGCCTACAGATCATAGGGGAGCCAAGCAACCATTCAGAGGGTAATCACTCTTGATTTGACCTGCCTGGATCTGGATCACTGTCTTGGGTGGTGGTCCTGGGATGTATGGCCAGTGAGCCAGAGCTTGTGGGGGCTGTAGAGAGGGTGCCAGCTAATAGCTCTGGCAGCTGCAAAAACCCCAACAATTTGAGACAAAGCTCTCCATTCTGGAAGCTGAGTTCTACCATGGCAAAGAACTCAAAAGTCAAGTAATTGGCAAGATGAGGAAGTGAAATCAGACCATATAATTCTTTTTGGGGGACAAAAAAGATAAAAGCATGGAACTGGAGGAGGACAATGAAGTCACAACTCCTGCATCAAAAACTTCCAAGAAAAATATGAACTGGAGAAGCTCAAAAAGAATTTTGAAAATCAAGTAAGAGAAGTGGAGGAAAAACTGGAAAGAGAAATGAGAATGATTCAAGAAAATCAGGAAAAGCAAATCAACAGCCTGCTAAAGGAGACCCAAAAAAAGTTCTGAAGAAAATAACACCTTAAAAATGGACTAACTCAAATGGCAAAAGAGGTCCAAAAAGCCAATGAGTAGAAGAATGCCTTAAAAAGCTGAATTTGCCAGATGGAAAAGGAATTTCAAAAACTCACTGAAAAGAATAACTCCTTCAAAATTAGATTGGAGCAATTGGAAGCTAATAACTTTATGAGAAATCAAGATACTAAAAAACCCATCCAAACAAATGAAAAAATAGCAGGCAATGTGAAAGATCTCATTGGAAAAACCACTGACCTGGAAAATAGATCCAGGAGAGATAATTTTAAAATTATTGGATTACCTGAAAGCCATGATCAAAAAAAGAACCTAGAAATCATCCTTCAAGAAATTTTCAAGGAAAATTGCCCTGATACTCTAGAACCAGAGGGCAAGAAAGAAATTGAAAAAATTCACAGATTGCCTCTTTGAAAAAAGATCCCAAAAAGAAAACTCCTAGGAATATCATAGCCAAATTCCAGAGTTCCCAGGTCAAGGAGAAAATATTACAAGATGCCAGGAAGGAACAATTTTACTATTGTGGAAACACAATCAGGATAACACAAAATCTAGCAGCTTCTACATTAAGGGATTTGAAGGGCTTGGCATATGATATTCTGAAGGTCAAAGGAGCTAGGTCTAAAACTAAGAATCACCTACCCAGCAAAACTGAGTATAATGCTACAGGGGGAAAATATGGTCATTCAATCAAAAAGAGGACTTTCAGGCATTCTGGATGAAAAAAACTGCTGAACAGAAAATTTGAAGTTCAATGTACAAGAAGCAAGAGAAGCATGAGAAGGTAAACAAGAAAAAGAAATCATAAGAAACTTACTAAAGTTGAACTATTTACATTCCTACATGAAAAAATGATAATTGTAACACATGAGACTTTTCTCAATATGAGGATAGTTGAAGTGAATATATGTATATATGTATACATACACATGTATGTATGTATAGGAGTGTGTATGTATGTATTAATATATATGTGAGTGTAGGCATATGTGTGTACATGTATACATAGACAAAGAGCACAGGATGGGTTGAATATGAAGGGATGATATCTAAAAAATAAAATAAAATGTGAGAGAGGAATATATTGGGAGAAGGAGAAAGGGAGAGGTAGACTAGGGTAAATTATCTCATATAAAAGAGGCAAGAGAAAACTGTTACAATGGAGGGGAAGAGCAGGAAGGTGAAAGGGGATAGGTCAACTTTACTCTCATTGAATTTGGCGTAAGGAGGGAATAACATACACATTCAATTGGGTATCTTAGCCTACAGGAAAGCAGGGGGTAAGGGGATAGGAGGGGGGTGATAGAAGGGAGGGCAGATTGGGGGAGAGGGTAGTAAGAAGCAAACACTTTTGAAAAGGGACAGCATCAAAGTAGAAAATAGACTAAGTGGGGGTGGGACAGGATGGAGGGAAATATAGTTAGTCTATCACAATATAACTACACATGTACGACCTATGTTGAATTGCTTTCTTCCCAGTGGGGGTGGGCGAGAGGGAAGAAGGGAAAAACTCTGGAACTCAAAGTTTCAAAAGCAAATGTTAATGCATGTTACGTGCAACTAGGAAATAAGATACACAGGCACTGGGGTAGAGAAATCCATCTTGCCCTACTAGAAAGTTGAGGGGGATCGAGGAGAGGATATAAAAGAGAACAGATTGGGGGAAGGGGTATTCAGTAGGCTCGCTATTTTGGGGTGGGTGTAGGGGAGAGACAGGGGAAAATTTATAACTCAAAATCTTGTGGACACGAATGTTGAAAACTAAAAATAAATTAATAAATTAGAAAAAAGAAAGGTCTTAAAACTCCTTCCCTCTTCTCATCCATTCTATCCTTGGCTTGAGATGCAGACATTGCCACCAAAGTTATGGCAGCTCTACCAGGAACATTGATGAGAAGGTAGGAAGTCCACAATCCTGTAGTTCTTGAAAGTTCTCAAGGTCCTTATCTGGCCAAGGGGAAAGAGGGAGGAGACTGAGATTGGGGTTGAGACCAGGGCTCTTCTCCCTCACTCCCTTCCCCAAGTTAATTCCTTATGAGAGGTTTAAATGAACTGGTCTCTTCTCTTCACTGTCAGACACTAAAAACTCTCCCACTTGAACTAACTAAACCTTTTATAGATGACCCACAGGATGTTACCAGGTTTCCCTCATTTTATTATTCTTAACTTAAATATCAAATGAACATTTTCTATATTATATAATCAAACAGGAAAAATGATTGTATACGAAACTGAAGATCTCTATATATCTTACTTTCTTTTTAAATATATAATAACTTCAACTTGTATCTTTCAAAGCTGTCATGCTTGTGTACTATCACTGGCCATTCTTCTGTAGTTTTTCTACACTTTTAAAAGGGATGACTCAATGACTCCCTTTCTTTTATTTTTTTTTTTTTGCTACTCTATCCTTCTCACTAACACTACCACCATCACCACCACTCCCACTGGAAAGAAAAAGAAAGCCCTTGTAACAAACATGAATAACATGACCAAGTTTCTTCCGTCAATCCAAACACACTTCTGAAGCAGCATCACTCTAGCTGACAAAAGACTGTTTTAGCATTTACACTTCAGCTTTTCAGTTTGCGAAGTTCTTTAACAAATACTAAGTCATTTTATCCTCACAGCAACCCTGAGAATTATGTTTATTGTTATCTCCATTTTACAGATGAGGAAGCTGAGGCAGACAGAGGCTAATTAACTTGCCCAAGGTCACACAACCTGAAACTCAGAGGCCAGCTTTGAACTCAGGTCTTCCTGACTCTGGGACTAGGATATCTACTACATCCATCCAGCTGCTATTTTCCATTTAATCTAATACCTATGGTTGATTGAATTAATAGAGAAGTGTTTTCACCTGGTTAAACTATCTAAGCCCTCAGCTGACTTACATGATGCCGACAAAACAAGATTATCCCCTATCTATGTCCTGGGCTTTTTAAAATAAGCTTTCTCTATGCTTCCACCAGGATCACCTCTTCCCCCCAAATTACAAAGAATCTCAGTATCTTCCTATTTTCTGCCTCTTCTCTAGTGCCTTCTCTTCCCCTCCCTGATGTTCGGGGGTCAAAAAAACAGCAAACTTGTAATTTGAAAGGCTGCCCTCACCACCCCAGATGCCTCCAGTCACTGGGAAATTGCTCTGATAATGGAGTTACCAAATATAGGGTCAAGAAGGATTTTCAAAGAAAGCCATAAAAGTTAGATTTCTCAGCAGCTGCTTAAATAACTAATGGTGGGTCATCATCTGCTTGAAAGTAAGATATAAATACAGAGGATATTGACATCTTTTTAATTAAACCTCCTAGGGCTAAAGAAGTAAGTCTGTTATAGCTTACAATCCCGTTGAAATTTCTAGGTTCTGACCCTCCTGCTAATTCACCAATGGCTCCAGACGATGAATGGGCAATACCAACAACAAAAATTATTATTATTAATGTTAATAGTTCACATTTTCATATTGCCTTAATGCTCAACCCTGTGAATTAAGTACTGCTAGTGTTATATCCCTTTTTACAGGTGAGAAAACTGAATCTGAAAATGAAGGAACCAGCCCAAGGTCATACAGTTAATAAGGCTCCCCACTGGTCTTTAAACCCAAGTTTCCTGACTCAGAATCCAGTGGTCTTTCCCTTACATCACATTGCAGCTTGCCAAAATGATAAGTCAATCATTCAACCAAAAAGCATTTATTAGAGGTCTACAAAGGACCAGGCATTGGCAATACAAAGACAAAAGTAAAACAATCCCAGCCCTCAAGGAACTTATAGTCCTGGGGAAAAGGGGGAAAGGAGAAGAGGTGGTGAGAAAACATGTTTAAATTTATTTTAAATATATACAAAAAGGTAGTTTTGGGGGGGAAGGCATTTACAACTTGGGGGATCAGGAAAAAGTTCATATAAAAGGTAGCACTTGAGCTAGTCCTTGTAAGAAACTAGGTATTCTAATAGATGTAGGTGAGAAGGGAATGGGATGGCCAGTACAAAGACATGGAGAGAGGAATTGGAATATCCTGTGTAAAAAAACAATAGGAAGGTCAATTTGACTGGACTATAACGCAGGTGAAGGGCAGGCATGTATGCAACTAGGATGTTTGGTTAGCCTGGAGAAGATTCAAGATAAGGCATATGATGGTCATCACCAAGTTCTCGAAGGTCTGTCTGGAGGAGAAGAAATTAAGTTTGTTCTTTTTAGTCCAAGAAATCAGACCCAGAAGAAATGGAAGAATGTTACAAATAGGCAAATTTTATGTCATGGAAACCTGCCTAACAATTAAAGCTGAACCAAAATGGAATGGGACTGCCCAGAGAGAGAGGTAGTGGGTTACCCATTCTTGGAGACCTTCAAGCAGAGGTTGGAATATTACTTGTTGGGTACAAAGGATGTAATAGCTTAAGCCTACACTATGACTTTTGGGACACCCTGAGTTACAGTAGGAATTCCATAGGGGTTGGACTAGGTAGCCACTCTGGTCCATTCCTATACTTAAAGGGCAGCTAGGCCTGGAGTCTGAAAGACCTGAGTTCAAATCAGGCCTCAAACACTTTCTAGTTTTGTGACCCAGAGCAAGTTACAAGTTCAGATTGTCTCATTTTCCTCAACTGTAAAATGGGGATAATAATAGCATCGACTTCCCAGGGTGGTTGTAAAGATCAAATGAAAGAATAGATTTAAAGCACTTTGTGTAAGTGCTTTAGTAACTAAGCTTTAATGTAAGTAAAATATTAAGCCCTTGGATATAAATGCTAGGGATTACTATTTTGCCAGCTTCTGGAATATACATATAAAAGTGCCTATTGTCTCTCCCATTAAAATTTAAGTTCCCTGGGGACAGGTTTGGGTTTTTGTTTTTAAAAGCTTTAATTTTTTCTTTGTATCCCTACCTTTAGCTTAGTTCTTGGCCTACAGAAATGCTCAACAAATGCTTGATGATTGATTGAATGTAGTTTAACTGCATAAGCAGCATAGGTCTTAACATCCTTCTACCTCCTTTCAGCTCTCCTTTCCACCCTTTTGGCCATATCTCACCTCCTCTAGCTAAGCTTTCTTGAGACTTTACCTTGATTTCTGGCTATCCAGAGCCCCCACTTCCAAGGCCCAGTCAGTCTTTCCATCAAGAGCTGAGGACCACTGGGGTGAAGGGGAATAAAGAAAAGCAATTATTTAGATCCCACAAGCTTCAGGGGATGCAGGAACCAAAGCAGTTTCTATAGACCAATTTGAGAGTTGTGAAAACATACCCTGAAGAAGCATAACTCGACCTACCTCCAGCAGTGAAAGAGGAACTTAGAAAGAGAAGTAGAGTTTGTGGTGAGAAGTCATTGTCAGTTTTAAAAGACAGAAAGACAGTGAGATTAGGGAATAAAATTATACCAGGACAGTAAAAGGGCTACTAACTGGCGACAAGTAATGGTAAGCCCAGAGCTAGAAGTCACAACTGTACATTGGGTAGTTATTATTATTATTATTTGTTATTCAGTTATTTTAATTGTGTCTCTCTTTGTGTTTTCTTGGCAATGTCTGGGGAGTGAAAACTTCTCAGAGTGTATAGTAGGATTTGGTGTCAGTTTTGAGTGGTGGCTTCACCCTTCCCCCTTCATTGTGGCTGTCAATCAGCAGCAAGCCCTTTTAGGAGTCTTTAGACCCCCACCTATCTTCAGTCCTTTGTCTTCTTTCCCACTTCTGTGGGCCCCTCCTCCCAGCCAGTGGGAGTCAGGGACAGCTTGAGTTCACCACCCTCCCCCAACCAATGGGAGTAAGGGACGATGGGGGAAATATGACTCTGCTGTATTAGGGTTTAAAAACTCTGTTCACCCCATATTGCATGCCTCCTCTCCCTGATCTGTCATGGAGAGGACTACCCTCTTCTCCCAGAGGAAGAGAATACAATTTCCTGTTTTTATTCTGAGAAATCTCCCTGTTCTTGATTAAATTTTGAATGGGGTTTTTCATTCCACATAGCAATGATACTAGAGTGGTTTGCCATTTCCTTCTCCAGATCATTTGACTGATGATGAAACTGAGGCAAATTGGGTTAAGTGACTTGCCCAGGGACACACAGCTTGTACCTGTCTGTGGCTGGATTTGAACTCAGAAAGACTCATCTTCCTGGTTCCAAGCCCAGTGCTCTATCCACTGCACTAACTGCCTGCCCCTATTATTATTATTATTAACAACAACAATAATAAAAACTGCCATTTATGTAGCATTTTGATGTTTGCAGGGGGGAAAACTTTACCAATCTTATTTTATCCTTGCAACTGTGGGAGGTAAATTATATTATTGTCTCCATCTTACAGATGAGAAAATTCAGGCAATTTCCAAATAGTTGCTGATGTAAGAGATTGAAGAATGGAGGAACATGGGTCATAGTACTCCTGGTACTATAAGTCATCTATCCACAGAGAGAGCCATGATGAAAAGCCAAAAGAGTAAATTCTGTCTTGTGCTGCAGATCTGAAGCCAACCCCTACCTGAAACATGAATCTCCCCAGTGACAGCTTGCCAAGTGGCAAAAACCAACCCTATCAACTGTTCTCTTCAAGATTACAGATATAGATCCATAAATTAAATTAATTCTATTATCAGATGAACAATGTTAGGAATATACTAGGCAGCTAATAAATTTTCTGGTTGACTAATGAAGCAAAGGTGCTAATGAATGATGATTTAAAATATTTTACATTACAGTCTTCTCAAACTTCTCACAACATTTGACCTCGGTCTTATTTGAGAGCACTTACCATTTGCCTCATTCTCTTGTAAATTCTGTGAAAGAACAGCCTTGATCAAATTTAGCTCTTTATCCTCAGCTCCTATCATGGTGACTTTCACATGCATTAATGCTTCAACAATCCATACAATTTCATGAGTATGGCTGCCATTTTCAACAACATAGAGCAAAAGACCTCTAGACCTTGTTGTTAATTGCTGTGGTCAATATCAATCTGCCTATAACCAACCTACCAATGAGCATCTCTCCATTTACCTAGGGCTGGTCCTTGGACAATAGATACACGTGTACAATATAAAAGAATTTCTCAGTTTGAGTTCCTAGAGAATCCAGGGAGATTCTTACCCATCAGTAGATCAACAATGTTGGAGGAGTAAGAATGATGATAATTGTAAGTAGCAGCTAGGATTTATATTGTGCCTTAAGGTTTGAAAAACCCTTCACAAATATCATCTCACCTAATCCTCACAACAACCCTGACATGTAGATGCTATTATTATCCCCATTTTACAGTTGGGGAAACTGAGGTAGACATAAGGATCACACAACTATTAAGTGTCTGAGACTAGATTTTAATTCAGTGTTCCTGACTCCGAGTCCAGTGAACTATCCACTGTATCACCTAGCTACCACAAAAATAATTTAAAAATGAAGTGAATAGTCAAACTGAAAGGAAAAAAAAATAATCAGGGTGCTAAAGGAAAACTGTTTGCTGGTAGCAACTCTTTCCGGGGGTACAAATTTTATTTCTATAGAATGTTAGGTTTGCTTGAGCAATTAGAAGCATCTTAAGTTGGATAAAGAGATAGATAGATGGAGTACCTGGCCTGGAATCTGGAAGGCTCGTCTTCCTGAGTTCAAAACTGGCCTCAGACACTTACTAGCTTTGTGACACCAGGCAAATCAATTAACCCTGTTTGCTTCAGTTTCCTCATCTGTAAAGTGAGTTGGAGAAGAAAATGGCAAATCACTCCAATATCTTTGCCCAGAAAACCCTACATGGGATCACAGAGTCAGACAACCAAAAAATTACTGAAATGAATGATAAGTGAAATTTAATTAACTCATGAGGTATTAGGTTCCCATATTGGAAAAGTCTTTACTGGAGCCTGTACCGCCATGAAATCTGGTAGTCACAAATACATGGTATCCTAATGGAAGATTGCTTAAACATGTTTATTTGAGTTGGTGGAAGAACATTCAAGTATTTCAAGGTCAAAGTGAAGATGCTTTGTCACTGTGCCTCCAAAAAGCTGTAGCATGCACAGCAACCACACCCCAGTAAAACCATCTAGGCAGACTGGGCTAAACAAGGTTGAGGGTAGCTGATGGGCCTCTGACCTGCTGGTAAGTTGGGAAGATGTCTACCCCAAGTATGTGAAGGCTTTCTCTGGGGCAATGGGTAGATGAAAACAATTTGTTGCAAAGGCAACTGAAGTAAGCACTGCAGAGCAGGAGTGGGGATCCTGTGGCCTCAAGGCCACATGTGACCTCCAAACTGTAGGCTCCCCACCCTAATTAGAGCTTGGTCAGACACCTAAGAAGCCAAGGTCTTCCTCTGCATCCTGGGCCATCTCCAATCATCTTGACTTTTCTCTTGTGACTAGACTTTGATGACTCAGAAAGAGAGAGTGAGGTTGACCACTTTGTGCAATTGTGCAATCCAATTCACAGGCGAGTCAAGACATCACCCTGTTCTTTTTTGATAAAGAGGAACTAACAACAACTTACTCACACGAAACTTTTCAAAAATAGCTTTGTTCTCACTCCACAAGGATCACTGACCAAGCCTTTAGTGGAAACCTTTCCAGCTAAGTGTGATCTGCCACGGGCTGTAGTCTGCAGGCAGATCCTTAAAAGACTGAGCATTTTCTCCACACCATGATGAGGAATCAGCATCGTACTTTAGCACATCTAGTAGACATTTAATAAATGTTGAATTTATGAATAGGTAATTAAATTGATCAATGAACAAGCTCCCATAAGATATTTTCATTTTAAACTGGAAGAAGTTCTTAAACAAGAAATAATTTAACTCCAAAGAATAAATGTCTAAGAATAGAATTTCAGGCATTGTTGGTGGTCCTGTGAGTGAGATATTTGGAGAGGGTTGCAGGGAAGGTCTTGGGCCTTTGAAATCATGCCATATCAGGTTGTTGTAGGCTAAGGCTAATTCTGCCATAGTCCAACAGGTTCAAGGTTTTCCTTCTTGAAAGTGCAATAAACACTCAGAAACCATAAAAATCTAATATTTAAAGTTTAAAAACATAACAATAAGGGGCAGCCAGGAGGCACAGTGAGTAAAAGCGCCGGCCCCAGAGTTGGGAGACCTGGGATCATTTTGGGCTCAGATACTTAACACTCACACAAAATAACTGGCCACGTAACCTTGAGCAAGTTACTTAACCCCAATTGCTTAAAAAAAAACATAACAATAAAATAAAAGGATAATAAAATATAATTTCCCTTTAGAATTGGAAGAAGGTTCTTGGAGTCAATACTATTTCCTTGAAACATTTCTGACTCTCTTCCTGCTCCCAGACCAATCTTGTTAAAGCCAATGGCACCCCATCACAGCATTTCCCCTTTTGCCTTGTGATTTCAACAGTCTCAGGAGTCAGGCCAAACTTCCACAATGCAGTATGAGTGAGGTACAAGATTTCAAAATGGTGTACTAGAAAGCATGACAGAGTCAGCAAAGAGAAAATAAATCAAGGCAGTTTTATTGAGGAGAAATCTAATAAGAGGGGGCAGTTGGGAATAATGGAACCTGTTTCCTATGGAGATCCAGGATGCAATTCCATTATAAGGTTATCTGGTTCTAGAAGGACCAGGCACTGGTGAGAAAGAAAAAGGAGCCTAGTCCAGGGAACTGGCACTGATTCATGCTGGAGGAGAGCAAAGGATGGAGGAAGGGAGGGAACACCTGGAGAAGTGGTGCCTACTTGATGGGCAGCTCCCCACCTTCAGGAAAAGAGTCTTTCAGCAGTTACCACAGGCCTGCTTTAACCAGATGACTCAAGATTTGAGCTTCCTCTGGGGCTTCATCTTTTAGCAAGGTGAAGAGGCTATTGAGACCCTTTGCTGTTGTTCAGCCATTTCTGACTTGTCATGACCCCATTTGGGGTTTTCTTGGCAATGATACCTGGAATGGTTTGCTATTTCTCTCTCCAGCTCATTTGACAGATGGGGAAACTGAGGCAAACAGGATTGTGCCCAGGGCCACACAGCTAATAAGTATCTGAGGGCAGATTTGAACTCAGGAAGATGTCTTCCCAACTTCAGGCCAGCTATTCACTGTGTCACCTAGCCACCATTGAGACCCTTATATAGGTGCTAATAAACCAAATCTGTCAGAAGCCAAAACTTCTGGACTTGACATAAAATATCAGTAAAGCTGAACCTCATAAAATAAATATTCAATTTTCCTCCAGAAAGAGAGAGGGAGCATGAAGCATATAGGTTATCAGAATTTCAAAATCAACAGCAAGCATTGAGATCTATTATAAGATGAACTACCAAGCACAGAGACTAGTAGAACTATTAACTCAGAAACAAATGTACAATCTGTTTAAAATGACTTCTGTGTAATGAAAATAGAATCCTTAACTATCATCCTAAAATATACTATACCCCACTATTTTTACAAAACAGTTGCAATGCCTGCCACAAGGTCATGTTGATTTCCCAATGCTTAGCAAAGAAAGAAAAAAAAACAGAAAGAAGAGACAGAAAAATCACTTTCTCAGTTCAGTTCCAAATCGGAGAAGATACAGGATTCAGGGTCCGACTAAAGCTCTATCACTCCCTCATAGCTACAGCTACTCAAAGGAAGGAAACAGGTACTTATTAAGTACCTACATTATTACAGGCACTGTGCTAAGCTCTTTACAAATAATGTCTCATCTGATTCTCACAACAACCATGGGAGGTATGTGGCATTATGATCTTCATTTGACAAATTAAGTGACTTGCCCATGGTCACATAGCTATTAAGTGTTGTTATTGTTCAGTTCTTTCAGTTATGTCCGACTCATCATGACTCCATTTGGGGTCAAAGATACTGGAGTGGTTTGTTATTTTCTTCTCCAGCTCATTTTACAGATGAGGAAACTGGGGCAAACAGAGCTAAGTGACTTGCCCAGGGTCACACGGTTAGTAGGTGTCTGAGGCCACATTTGAACTCTATCCACTGCACCACTTAGTAAATATCTGAGGCCAGATTTGAACTCTGGTCTTTCTGACTCCAGGTCCAGTGAGCACTCTGTGCACCATAGCACCACCCAGATACTGCTAAGGTAAAGCTATCTCTATCCTGAAACAGGCCTTCTATGTTTAAATATTCATGGAGTTTCCAAAAACATGCTGTTCTTGAAAATGGTACTCATTTAAGATTCTTGCTTTTCATTTGCAACAAAGAAACCTTTTCAGGAAGGAAGTAATGAAGGCTGTGCTTCAGATCCCATTTCCTTCCTCATGCAAGATTAATGTGGAGTTTGTCTCCCCTTACAGTCTCAGAAGGCATTCTTTGCCCTGCTGGCAAGCCTTCTGCATAGAATCAACAGAGAGGAGAGAGAGTAAAGATGCCCAAGAGTGCCATCTTGCTCTACCTGGGCCCTCTTCATAACCAATGTGTTCGCCATCACCATCATCACATTTCAATCATACTCATGTACTTTTTGTTCCTCTGCCCTTAAAGATGCCATAATTCCTTAATGCCCAGAGCCAAGATTAATAATTCATCACATGGGAATAAAGCTATGAACCATTTTTATGAGAAGAGTCTTCATCCATGTCTCCTTCGACATGCTTGGTAATCATGTGAAGCATTTGGCCATGGAGATGCCATTTGAAAATGTCCTCTGGTAGATAAGCAGAGGCAGGGAAGGAGAACTCACAATTGGGTCTGGAGGTAAGTAGGAGAAGGACTGAGGTATTTTATAGACCAGAGATTCTTAATGTTTTTGGTGTCATGGGTCTCATTGGCAGGCAATCTGGACCCCTCCTCAGAATAATAATTCTAAAATAATTGAAGGAAATGTTAAATTTTCAGTCAGTGGTTAGTGAAAGTAAAGATGTATTTTTTTTCTTCTAATTTCATAGACTTCCTGAAATCTATCTACAGACCCCTTAGGACTGTAGGCCCCAAGTTAAACCCAAACCCCTATTTAGATAGATTAAATCATAGAGATTAAAAAGTTAACAATTTAGGGGAGGGTGAAGACCTTTTTCCTTCTTTAGCTCTAGGGTAAAAATCCTGAGTCCATGGACCTATGTGAAAGGAAATGATCAGAAGAAAAGCTCTGTCCTGAAAATTGAAACCCTAAATGAATAAATCATGGGGACCCTCAGAGTACCTTGATAACTGAATCCTAGCTCCCTCCAAGTGCTGAAAGATGGCATTGACTTGGATACAGGGAGGGAGGACATCTATTGTTCAGGAGAGTTTAAGGACAAGAGTAGCCGGGTACCCTGATAAGGTGCCTTATCTCAGTCAGAAACAGGAGCGGCAGGTGACCTGACTACCCCCAAACTACTAGCAGCGGACAGCTGACAAAAGGAAATGGAAGGAAATACCCAGCTCATGAGGGTCATCCAGGAAATGCGTTCTGAGATCAACAAGCTAGAAAGGGAGAATAAGGCCCTCCGAGTGGAGCTGGATTTCACCAGCCAGAGGGCCTCTGGTTGGGAAAATAAATTGGAAGGATACAGAGAAGAGGGAACCAGAAAGTCCAATGCTCTAGTAGAAGAGCCTGTCACCGCACCCATAGCCATTCACAGGACGGTCTCAGCGGATTCTGCACTGGCCATGAAGGAACCCAAAGGTATCTATCATGCCTCTCATTCTGCTTCCCACTTGTATGCACTTTAGCCAAAGAAAGCCCTCTGTTTCCCAAATAGGAGACTTTATTTGCCTCATATTTTACACAACAGTCTCTGCTGGGCTTTTAGGTGCAGGTAGTTAATCAAAGATATCTTGAAGGCTTTTTTCAGGGCAGTCAAAGACATCCCCCAGTAGACCTGGGGAGAGAAAAAGCAACCAACTCTTTCTAGACATGTGAAAAATAGATTTAAAAAAAAAAAACCATCTGATTTCAAATGTCCTATAAAAATGTAGCATGCAAGATGCAAAATTTAAGAGCACAGGCTCTGGAGTTAGGAGACCCGGATTCAGATTCTAGTTTAACCACTGCTTGACCTTGGGCAATTTGCTAAAATGTCCCAGGGACACTCAGTTTCCACGTCTGTAAAATGAGAGGGTTGGATTAAAAGGCCTCTGAGGTCTCATCCAAATTTAAATCCACAATTCTATGAAGTGGGCTTGCACAAGGTCTCACAAAAGCTCTGTAAAGAATCTTACCCACATGCCTGAATACATTCCCAATGACAGTACAGTCTGGTATATCATTGCTAAGTAAGTTACTTGGATAATATGAATACTTAGATATCAAGTGTGGAGTCAGTAGACCTAGGTACCCAGTCTTAACTCTACCACTTCAAACAAGCAGATTATTTAACCTCTAAATACGTTTCCTTGTCTGTAAAATGGGGATAATGATATTCATCAGATGAAAGCCTTTTAACTTTTAACACTTACTAGCAATATGACCTTAGGCAAGTCACTTAACCCCAATTGCCCTGCCTTCCCCCCTCCAAAAAGCAAAAAAAAAAAAAAAAGAGAGAGAGAGAGAGAGAGAAAGCCTTTTAAAGTGATTTGAGAAGCAGCAGGGCTGAAATAGCACTGCACCAGGAGAAAAATTACTCTGGTTTTAATCCTGGCTCTGCTGTGAAACCTTGGGCAAGCAACCACCAGCCCCTCTGGGCTTTCCTGTCCTCATCAGTAGCATGAATAACTTTGACTAATTAATCTTGAAGGCCCTTTCCAGCTCTTACCTAACACCAGATGAGATGTGTGGGTAAAATGCTTTTTCAAAACCAAGAGCTGTAATATGTAAATGGGAATGGCTATACACAGATGAGTCTGAGGATGGATCTTGTTTATCTGGACAGCAGAAGGAAATGGATCACATTTATTTCCAGGAATCATGGTATCCTAGAATAATTATTGGATTTGGCATCAACAGAGTTTTAGTCACTTTTTAGTAGTATCCCCATTTGGGGTTTTCTTGGCAAAGATATTGGAGTAGTCTGCCATTTTCTTCTCTGGCTCTTTTTACAGGTAAGAAAATTGAGGCAAACAGGGTTAAGTGACTTGCCCAGAGTCACACAGCTAGTGTCTGAGGTCAGATTAGAATTCAGGAAGAGGAGTCTTCCTGACTCCAGGCCCAGAACTTTATCCACTGTCTCACCTATGTGGGTTGAAATCCTGCATCTGATACTTGAGAATTGTGTGATTGTGGGTAAGCCTCTAAATCTCTCTGGACCTTTCATCTTCAGTAAATCAGAAAAATGGGAATAATAATATCTATGGTAACTAACCCACGGGGATCTTATGATCAGTAAATTAAATTATATTTGTGCATATATAATTATAAAATATATATTTTATCTGTGTGTATAGGGAAAGGGAGTGCTTTGCAAATTTTAAAGTGTTATACACATGCCAGTCATAACAACAATAAGAACATAAGAACAATAATCACCATCATCCGAGTCATCATTCACTCAAGTTTTTAATCAGACTCCCTTAGTTACAGGGAAAATAGACTCCCTCCCTTACAAATGGGGAACAAAATGCTGATGGACTGCATGAATTGCATGAATAAAAGATACAAAGAGGAATGAAAACAATAACTAGCATTTATATAGTATTTAAAGTTTGCAAAGCATTTTACAAATATCTCATTTGATCCTCACAACAACCCAGGAAGATGGGTGCTATTATTATCTGCATTTTACAGATGAGAATACTGAGACAAACAGAAGTTGCATAATAATAATAATATTTATATCACACTTAATATGTGCCAGATTATCATGCTAAGCTGTTTCCAAATGTTATCTCTTTTGATCCTCACAACAACTCTGAGTGGTAAGGTGTTATTATTATCCCCATTTTACAAATGAGGAAAGTAAGGAAAACAGAAATTAAGTGACTTGGTCACACAGCTAGGAAGTGTCTGAGGCTGGTTTTGAACTCTGGTCATTCTGACTCCAGGCCCTGTTCTCCTTCTACCATACCACCAAGCTGGCTCTTGATAGCCTTTATCTCTAGTAATAGATACAAAATTCATTGTTTTCCTCGGGTCATATAGCAAACTAAGGCTAGACACCAGATTAAAACCCAAGTTACCAGATAAATAGTCTGGAAGGCTTCCCACCGGACCAGGCCACTCATTTCATGCCAGAGTGAAATATTCCCTTTAATCAGTTATGTCTGACTTTTGACAAAGTCCAAACCAGAAATTTAATGTTATTTGTGGACTTAATTAAATGGGTGGATTTTATTTTCACGGATATCTGCTATGCAGGTAATATCATGACCGTTAGACGCTATACCATTTCCTCATCTGTTCATTCTTTTGCGGCCCACGAGCATTATAAATCGGGAAAAAGACATCCGAGCAGCAGAATTCTAGAAGCCCAGGGAATAATGAAATCACCAGCCTGCTCTCCAGTTACAAAGCCAGTCAACGAAGATGGAAAGGGGTTTGCAGCGGATTGTTTTACCAGCAACACCTCTAATAAAAGGACTTTTCAAGACCATGTTTTTAAGTGCAGGTAATATATTATGTACATATATGTATGTATACATACATACCCATACGCACATATCTATCTATATACACACAGACACTCACAGACACACATACACATACATATATGCATATTCATACACACACACACACACACACACATATATATATTCTGGCAATGTATGAGATCACGTAAATCAGTCGACAAACATTTATTAAGCAATGTGCTACATGGCATAATGAATAGAGTGCTGGGCCTGGAGATAATATCACTTGAGTTCAAATCTTTTCATATACTTACTAGCTGGGTGACCCTAGAAAATTTATTTAACCTCTGTCTGCCTCAGTCTTCTCAATTATTAAAAAATGGGGATAATAATAATAATAATGATAAAGGGTTGTTATAAGGATTGGATGAGATGTTTGTAAAGTGCTTAGCAAAGTTCTTGGCATACAGTAGGTACTTAATAAATGCTTATTTCCTTCCTTCTTTCCAAGTACCAGAGATAGAAAGGTAAAAACATGGCCCCTGCCTTCGAGGAGCTCATGTTAATGAAATAGCTCTAAAAATTGGACCTACCAAAAGAGAAAATTGAAAATGATCCAGGAAGACACCCACCATGACTCATTCCAACCCAGAAGTCAAGTATGAAGAGTTTTCTGCTTTGAGAGAGGTGAAGAAAGGTAGTGAACAAACTTCATTTTTCACTATGACAAGAAATTAGGATTTTCTAAATCATAGAGTTGGAAGGAATTTCAGAGATCATATAAATAAACACTGCCATTTCACAGATGAGGAAAATGAGGTCCAGCAAGGTTAAGTAAGTCACAGAGATCTGAACTCAAGTTTCCTGACTCCAAATTCAGAAAACCTAGATTTGGGCTGGCAACTTTTCTTTAAACTCCACAAAAAAAAACCCACTTGTTTAAAAAAAAAATGATGAAATAAGAAGTTCTATCTTGGAGGTTAAGAAACAGTAACCCAATGACATTTCTGCTAATTTGTTATGTCCCAAAGCTTTTGCTGGCCCTTGTATAGAGGCAAAGTTAATAACATACAGGATATTGTTTGAAAAAGTCTGTCTTAAATTAGAGATCATAAGTGTAATATCAGAGGGCTAAGTAAATGTTGATAGATACTGATTTTAAAATTCATTTTATATTGGTTACCTTAAGAGTCAATTCTCCTATTTTGCTGAAGAGAGGATCTTTGAAATATTGAACTCAGTTTTACAGAAAGTTGCTAATTGTTTTCAGACTTTATAATTCAATTTCTGCCCATAAATAGGAGCTATTTTTTTCATTCATCTTATGAGAAAGTGTGTTGCTATTGTATTGTGTGTATTGATTTCGGGAAAAAATATGGATTATTAGAACTGTGGACTATATATAATTTAAATAATAGGTTCACATCATGGGTTTTTTGCAGAGACCTCCAGAGAGAACAAGAAGTCTTCACACCCCAGTTCTTGGCTTCCTTTCATACAACACTCTAGGCACCCAGAAGAGAAAGGGTGGGAAGGAGGAATCTCCCCAGGTCCTTCTCGTTGAACTATAGATTAGCTTTGTATGACTAGTTCAGACTTTAGTTTCAACCACCATTCACAGTGTTGTTTCTTCCAAATTACAAAATAAAATTTTGGAACTCAACCCATTTTAAGTAGGATATTGGCAATAATTGAAAGAACAAACTAAGTGACATTTGCATTAAAAATGAATGCCATCTGGGCTCAATCTTAATCAGTGACCATATATTGTCTGACCACTCTATGCATGAGTTGAGAATGACAACTAAGCATCTGAAAGCACAAGATCAGTACAATTTTATTAAGCTATACAAGTCATTTTCTAAGTTGTAGTCATTTCTATTTTTCCAATTGCTTTCCTGGAGGTTAAATGGCCAAATAACTCAAATCGGATCATTATCTATCCTACTGTCTGGTAGAGTCATTTATTGTACTAATGACCTTCAAGAGAAATTATAAAGAAATACTGAGAATCAATTTACTTGGATTGATTATTTTAATCTTATGAATTTTTCAGTTTCTTATGATTTTCTTCATGAACTTTTCCACTATTCCCTTTCTTTCTTTGCCTGTCTTCCTCTTCCTTTTTTTCTTCCTTTCTCTTTCCTTTTCTTTCCCTTCCTCCCTTTTTCTTTTTCCTTCTTTTCTCTCCTTCCTTTCTTTTTTGTCTTTCTTCCTTTCTTCTTTTCCATCCCCTCCCTCCCTTCCTTGAATAATATTCCAATTTGTTCTACTTCAAAGGAAGGAAAGTAAACTCTATTATTGAAAAAGTGGAGCAAAACCTTTGGCATGCCCACAGGACAGCTTAGTACTTGTGAGCTCTGTTTCTTCCTTTTCCTTCTAGACGACTTATTAAGTGCATTCAAATAAGCCTCTTCCTCCTTTGTCCATTGCAAAGCCCAGCATCTGAAACCTGCTGAGCCTCCTTTTGTGTAAGCAGTAACCAAATACTGTTTTGACAAGAATAAACCTTCACTCGGGGAAAAGCATCATTCCAGAAGTGTAACCAGCCCCTTGTGGAACGCCATTCTTCCCAGGAATCCCTCTGCCACCCCACAAAGCTTTGCCATCCCAATCGCTTCAATTTTCCTGCAGAACAGAGCATGAGGACACTTGATTCTACTGCAGCTCAGCACTCCCAAGCTCAAGTGATCCCCCAGCTTTAGCCTTCTCAGTAGCAGAAATTTATTTCCAGGAACTTTATGCTACTAAAAGGTCAATCCCCTTGTCTCCCCAAGGGAAGTCAAATTTCAAAAACCTGGTTAAAAGAGCTCTAGACTGTAGTCTAGGAGAACTGGGACCTATGCCTACTCCCAACACTGATCTCTCTTTCCTCATCTTTAAAATGAAGGGATTGATGGGGGGTAAACGGGATCCCAAAAGGTTCAGCAGATATTCTGATCTTATCCAAGACCAGAAAACCTGCAATATCGTCTGGAAAGAATTCAAGGTCTCAGGCTTAATTGGAGTGAGAGTTGTAGAAGTTTATTGTTACACTTCCATGAGAAGCGGGCAAGAGTCCTTTAGGGGACCTGCTACACTTCCATGAGAAGCGAGCAAGAGTCCTTTAGGGGACCTGCTACACTTCCATGAGAAGCGGCAAGAGTCCTTTAGGAGACCTGCGAGTGAGAGGGGTACATGCTTTTACTTTTAAAGGGTAGGGCTGCCATTGTCAGGGCTGGCCTGACGGGAGGGGCCTCAATGCATAGACAAAGGTCAGAGCTGACCAAGAGGAGAATGTGAATAGATAGTTTAGATAAGATTTGGGCCAGGCCGGAGGAGACATGAGGGATTAAGTAAGAACAAAGGAGTCCCAAGGTGTTGCCTAGGCCTAGTGCAGATAGGGGGAAGGGGCAGAGTCGGAGGTTGGGAAAAGGAATTTTACAGATAACAATTTTACAATACAAATTGCAGTTACAATTTCACAGACTGGTTTCACAAGTTGGTTTCACAAATTGACCTAGACCCCAGGTACCCCATCAGGATGATTTGTACTCAAGGTCTTCTCTAGTCCTAACATTGTCTATGAGAGTCTAGGAGAGTGGGTCTCCATTTCCCTCTACCTCCTCTTCATCTCAGTTTCTGTAAGAGTTGATTGAGCCTTACTCAATGACCTTGGGTTAGTCACTTAACCTTTAGGAGGTTTTTATCTCCTCTTCTGTAAAATCAAAGATTTGGACTAGATAACCTTGAGTCCTTTCCAACTCTGACATGATATTTCAAGTGTGTTGGGGATGGGGAGAGCTTGAAAGTCTTTTTAAGTTCCCTCCCCAAAAGTATTGAAGGGGGCAGCTTGGTGGTACAGTGAATAGAGCAACAGCCCTGGGGTCAGGAGAACCTTAGTTCAAATCTGACCTCAGACACTTAACACAAAAACTAGCCTGTGACCTTGGGCAAGTCACTTAACCCCAAATTGCCCTCCAAAAAGCAAAAGAAAAAAAGTATTGCATGGGTTCATAACAGTTTTGGGGTGTGTACCACTTAGTGAAGCTTATGATCTCCTCAGAATAATGTTTTTAAATACATAAACTAAAATACATAAAATTACAAAGGAAACTAATTATACTGTATCAAAGTATTTTTTAAAAACAAATTCTTAAGACCCAAAGTTGTTTCTTTAACCTCACCTCCATTTTAGTTCCTGCATCCAACTCTGGAGGAGAGATCGAGGCTGACAACTTTGCAAAGCTCTCACTTGCTTAAATCCAATTCACCCATAAATCAGGACATCACCTTCACGATGTCATTGGTCCTCTTCAAAAATGAAGGACTAATAACAATTTTGTCATATTATTGACTCATCACTAGCTAAGTAATATGTGGAGCAATTCTCAGAGGTCAAATTGAGAAGTTAATCAAGTTTCTTGTTCAATAACCAGTCCCCACCTCCCAAACTCCCACAAAAAAAGCAGACTTCATCAATGCCAAGTGTGAAATTATTCTTGATAACTAGGGACAAGAGGGGAAGTAGGGTGTAAATCCATTGTGTCAAATTCAAATAGCAACGGCTCCTTGAGAGCTGCATTATTTATTATGGTTCAATTGTCAATATTTAATTTAATAATTATTATTTAATTAAATATTTCCCCATCACATCATGATCTGCCCCACCTTGCCCCATCACCATCACCTACCTCCCTTTCCTCCCCTCCCCACACCAATTCCCAGCTTTCCTTGAGTAGTAGAGAGAATTGGCCTCTGAATCAGGAAGACTTGAGTTCAATTCTTGTATTTTATATGTTCTGGCTGTGTGACCAAATCAGCATTGGTAGAAAGAATTTCCCCTCTGGGAGTTCCCTATGTGAATGAAGTTCAAAATTCAGTGAAAAAGAAAAATCCAAATGCTTAGGTTTAAATAGAAAGCTATCAATTAGCCCTCTTCTTTTGGGAATAGGATGAGGAAGGGTAAGGTGGGGTAGTAGCTTCCCTCAAAGTATAGTGACCTGGGATCCCTCCATTTCCCCCAGAAGAATGATGTCTATCCCCTCCAAATAAGCTCCAAAGTTTATCCAAAGTGCAAATATCCCTAGTTATGGCCCTGACAGGCAGAGGGTCCAGTCCACACAAGTGTCAAGAATTAGCAATTAATTTGAATTGAGCCCTTTCCAGAAGCAGATTGGTATGATTCTGTACCAAAACTTATATAATTCCATGGCAAGTAAAATACAAAATGGGCAGAATAATCATCCAAATAATTTTCATCCAAGTCTGAATAAATGGACCTACAATTATTTAAGTAGGATGGAGATTCCAATCATTATCACTATTTTTTTTAAGTATGTTATGTTCCATGAGGACAAAAAACAAAGATCTCGGGCTTAGAAGAAACCTCAGAGGCATGTAGCCCCATCCATACCTGAATATGCATCCTTTCTGTAATACCCAGCCTTTTCTTAAAAACTTCTGTAATGGGAAAATCACTACTATCCCCTGCCCCATGAACCTCCCTCCCCCCCCATCCCAGGAAGCCCATTTTGCTTTTGGAAAGTCTAATTATTGGAAGGTTTTTCCTAATCTCAAGCTTCCAGCTTCTACCCTCAGCTACTAGCTCTTCCTGGAACCAAGGAGTATAAATCTAGAGTCTAGACCTTCTAGGTGCAGCCCTTCAGATACTTAAAAAAGATTTTGTTCCTTCCCTATACATACCCTAATTCTTCTCCAGGTTAGACACTTCCACTTTCTTCAGTTGATCCTCTTTTCGGATGATCTCATGGTTCTTCACTATTCTGGTTACCCTCATAGGATCATAAGCTTGAAGGTCCTCATAGACCATCTAACATAGTAGAATCGGATTTAGAAATGGAAGGAATCTTAGAATGATCTGGCCCAATCCCCACATTCTTCAAAGACACCTAATAAAGTAAAATGACTTGTCCAAGATCATACAGTAAGGTGGGAACTTGTATCTGGTTCTCTTTTATATTCCAGACTCCTCATTGCCATTTTCCTGTTTTATTACTGAATAGGTAATCAAAAGTAATTTAGGGACAGGTGATTTTCCCTCTCAGGGCCTGAGTTTTGACATCTTTGAGATGAGGAGGTTGAATTCCATCTCTAAATTCATAGGATCATAAATTGAGAGCTGGAAGACCATCTAGTCCAATACCCTCAGTTTTCAGATGAGGAAATAGAGGCTCTGAGAGAGGGGCAGTTACCTGCCCAAGGTCAAATAGATGTAAAATCTGAACTAATATTCTCTGACTCTGAAGCTAGCATTCTTTTCACTGTCTTGCTCCTCTGACATTCTATGTTTAATAATGTTTTTTAAAAAGAAAAAAATCATATAAGTACTAATCATTTATTATTTTGGATTTGACAAAATGCTAAACATTTTATAATCCAATTGGGCCTGCCTGCCTGAGCCCTCAGCCAAAATCCTAACGTTCTCTCTTTTCATTCTGCTTTCTTAGGGGCAAGATAAAGGCAGTGAGTTTCCTGTTACCCATGGAGATGTCGTCATATTCCAAAGACCCAGATTCGTTGGAATGCACACAAAATCAGGACCCAAAGCAGCTGAGCACCATTTTGGAAAAGGACATGTGAGACCAGTGAATTTTTAAAGACCAATTGATTCTGAAGATGAGAGCCCTAAAATGATCACTCTGTGTGCGTGTGTCAGGTTTCTTCTGCAAAGTGCTTTTGGCAAGATACCCCCTGGGAATCACAAACGACTTTGTACTTTGTGTCGGGTCACTGGCCTCTTGTTTGGCAAGGAGGCCCTGAATCTGTTGAGAACAATTGGTAATGAGATCTCCACAGATCTCATTCTTGTACCCGGAGGCCTGATTTGTGTACTGCTGGCTGCTGCATAGGGCCTCTTGCTTGTAAAATGAGCCACTTCATGGCATAACCTCAGAATGTACTGTACTTATCTTCCCAGGAGGTGCGATTGGTCCCCTTAGACTTCTTCTACCTCTGAAATAATCATGCTTCCGCTACCAAGTTCCTTTTTTATTAAAGATATAAAAATAATAGTCTCTTATAGCCATTCCTCTTTCATTCTTCATCAGGTTGTGACTACAGGGGCAAAGGCATAACTTAGACAACTCATGATATAGGCTTTCTTTGTTATTCTTCAGTAAAATGGGAATAGAAATAGCACCTATCTTCCAGAATCAAAAGAAATAATTGCAAAGTACTTCACATAATGACTGGACCATAATATGTGAGATATAGATAGAGAGAAAGAGAGAGCGAAAGATAGATGCACACATGTATATGTATACACATATATGCACATAAATATTATATTATTAATATAGTATATATAATAAATTATGTCAACATATACTAACATATAATTTATATTTTATGTAATATTAATAATAAGATTATTAATATTACTCAGTGTATATGGTCCTCTATGGGAACAAGCCCATTGGTTATCAAGGATCATGCCAACTTTGTTGAGTCTTCTCAGGAATCACTCCCAAACACATAGAGGAACGCTTAGTTTTTCCTCTGTCCATAACACCCTGCCACAGCCCCTCCCCCCAACATATTTACTCTTCTCTCTGTGCATGAGGAATTAACAATTAACACATACACCTGCCTTTGGACATGGAAATCCTCCCTTGTGAGAGGTCTCAGGATTCCTTCCTGATATCTAATTTCTTTATTCTCTATTTGCATAGTTATCTCATCTTCTCATCCCCTTTGTTGCACATCAAATCAGACTCAGTTCCCCATAATGAAACTTTAAATCCAACTTTGGCAAAAATAGCATTTCTAGCTAATCAGCAATACAACCATGTTGGGAGTAATATGGTACAGTGGTAAGGGTGAAAGTGCTGGAGCCAGATCCAGTTGTCTTCCATCAGTCTAAGAGAACCTTCAAGCTTAAAATACTATGAGGATAACCAGGATGGTGAAGAACCGTCCCATCATCTCATGTGAGATCCCAGTTCTGCCACTGGTACTGCCTCTGTGACCTTTGCAAGTCAATTAACCTCTGTGGGCCTTAGTTTCCTCATCTGTAAAATTGACAGTTAGACTTGATGGCCTTGAAAGTTCACTCCAGCTCTAAATGTGTGATCCTATGAACCTGTCTATATTATATAAGCTTAACATGAAGCTTTCACGAAGAGAGATTGTCCTCATTGAGGTTTGTGATCCTTCTTCTAAAATTTACCTGTGACAAACAGATTCTCTTTCCAATCCTAACAGTGTCACTGTAACTCAAAAGCCCATTTTGTTTTAAGAAAGCTCTAATTGTTAGGAGGTTTTCCTCGTGTCGAGCCTCCAACTTCTAGCCTTAACTGCTAGCTCTTCCCCCCGAAGCCAAATAGCATAAATTTAGAATCTACACCCTCTATGACATAGCCATTCAAATGTTTAAAAAAGAGATGGCAGGTCTCCCTACACATGCCCTAAGTCTTCTCTTCTCCAGGTTAGATGCTCCCAGTTCCTTCTATTGATTTTCTTGTGGGATAATCTCACAGTTCTTCATCATGCTGACATTTGCTCCCTCATTTCCCTGGTAGCCTTGAACAGCAAGAAAATATGGGCATTTTCATTATTATCATTGTTATTCTTCATTTAAAGGGAACAGAGATAATGACCCAGGTTACTCGTTTAGGTCTGAATGTGTGATTGCATCAATGTAAGGAAAGCCCCGTGTGGGGACTCTCTATGGAGTCAGATCAGTAATTCAGGGTAATTTGTCATCTTAAAGAATTGCCTGGAGGACTGAGACAAATGACGGTGGTCATGCAGCTAGTATGTGTCAGGAAGAATATGTGAACCCAGGGCTTTGGGAAGCAGAATACCAGAATAATTGCGTAACTTACTAAAGTCACATAGCAATTCAAGAGAAGCAAGGATAAAATTAGAACCCACTGCATTTCTATTATTTTCTCAGTATTTTCTACTCTGTGTGTGTCTATAAAAGATGTGTATGGAAGTTTATGGGAAAAGGGGATATGAACGGTTGTCACAAAAAGACATACAATGCCAAGGAAACTTGATGATCTACAGAAAACTTCTTCAATGTCTCCGTTTCTGGTTCTGAGGCCAATTCCCTGTTTTACCTTGTTTCCGTAAGTGTTCCTGAAATACACCCTTTCAAGCACAAAGAGCCATGGTTCATACCATCCAAACCTGGCCCTGATCCAAGTGAACCAAAGGGGGAAAGGAATAAGAACAGCCAGAGATCAATCAATGAATCAGCCAAAGTGCTTTCTCCCAACACTGACTCAAAAATAAGAATTAAACAAATTCATGCTTCTACTTCCATTGTAGACATGCTACATTATATACATCATGCATCAGAAGCAAGTTTGATTGCTTCCATTTATATGTTTTATTCATTCAAGGTCAATGACAAACTCTGCTCCAATTGGACCACATATGGTTACTATGCTCAGTTCTGGGCATCTCAACGTGGTGCAATAGATAAGACTATTGGGCTTAGAGTCAGGAAGACTCATCTGCCTATGTTCAAATCCAGCCTCAACTGACTGATCCTGGGAAAGTCACTTAACCCTGTTTGCCTCAGTTTCCTCATCTGTCAAATGAACTGGAGAAGGAAACAACAAACCCTTCTAGTGTCTTTTGCAAGAAAACCCCAAATGGGGTCATGAAGAGTTGGAAATGGCTGAAAAATGACTTAAAAACAAACTTATAAATTGGAGCAGATTCAAAGGAGAGAAACCAAGATAGTGAAAAATTCTGAGGTCAAGTCAGATGAGCATAGCTTGAAAGCATTATTGATAATTAGCCTTTTGGAGAGAGAACCAGGAGTGTGGAAGAAGGGTCAAATCATAATTGATTTCAAGTATTGCTGAATAACTTTCCCACAGAATAAAGACTAGATTTGTCCTGGTGCCAGAGGCAAAACTAAAATGGATGGATAGAAGATAATGTTTTAAAAAGATGAATTTAGGCTTGATTTAAGGAAAAACTCATTTAGCAAGTAGAGCTGTTCAGAAATGGACTAATCTGCTATAAGGGTCTCACCTTGAAGGATGGATGACCATTGATATCAGGTGGGTTTCGCAGAGAATGGATAGTCTACAACATATGTGGTTTGGACTATATGGTCTCTTCAGTCCCTTCTAATTCTGAGATTCTAGGATCATTGTTGGTCATATATAATTTGTATAATATATAATATTATATACAATTTGTATAATATCATATATTATAAAATAATATATAATTTGTATAATATATATATAGTGATATATTCATTTCATAGATGGAAATACTGAAGCCAGGGAAGACAAAAATGGTTTAGATGCACCAGGATAAACTTTCTAGCACCAAACAGTACAGAACTTCTTAGCTCTAGAATTGGGGCCCAGGATGCCACTGGAAGTGAGATCCACTTAATCCCAAGAACCCTCATTTCATTCCATGGACTAAAACCTAACAGGGATTATAGCCGCATGGAAGGAGACTCTGGTACTTTTCTATTATACCTAATTAGTCTCTTTAACTAGATGCTATTTTTTTTTTCCTGTCAACAGAATAGCTGGGGATTAGGCAGTTATTTGTAGGCAGCTAAGTGGCACAATGGTTAGGATATTAGTCTTGGAATCAGGAAGATTTGAGTTCAAATCCTGAGGCAAGTCACCTAAACTTTATCACCTTCCATTTCCTCATCTGTAAAATGGGAATGATAATAATAGCACCTGCCTCCCAATGTTGTTTGGATGAAATGAGGAATTTTATGGAAAGAGCTATGCAGCTGCTGGCTATTATTATTTTTTGGAGGGGGGAAGACTGGGCAATTGGGGTTAAGTGACTTGCCGAAGGTCACATGGCTAGTTTTATGTTAAATATCTGAGGCTGGATTTGAACTCAGGTCCTCCAGGGCCGGTGCTCTAGTTACTGTGCCACTTAGCCACCCTGCTGCTAGCTGTTATTATTCCTAATCCTGAGGGATTTAGAGCAAGAGTGGAGTTTGTAGATTATCTAGTCCATAGGATTATGAATTTAAAGCTGGAAGGTGGTGTAGCAGACATCAAAGCCAATATCCATATTTTACAGATGAGGAAACTGAGACCCAGAGAAAATAAATGACTTGCTGAGGTCATAGAGATAATTAGTGTCTGAGGCAGGATTCAAACCCAGGTCTTACTGATTCCAAGTCTAGTGTTATGTCCCCTATCCTACATTTGCCCTCATCCACAAACATAACTAGGGTGAGGTGATAAGGGCTTTGTCCTAGGCATAAACATTTAAAAGGTGTTCATAGCACTCATACCTATTCAGCAACACAGAAAAAAATGAGTTAACACCTAATAAAGGAGATTAATTAGATATAATAGAAAGTTACTAGGGTCCTCTTCCAGTTAGCTGCAAATTTAATTGAAAGTCTCACTTCCAACCCCCTTGCTACCTCATACAGCAGTTTCCTTAGTAGCAACTTTATGGTGTTCCTGAGTCTCTGCCCATGAGAAGCAATGTTTCAGAGTCTCTCCTGCCATCCAACTTCAAGCAGATTTCTTTTAAAAAGTCAAATTAAAGGAGTGTTTCATGCTGTAAGGCCAGAGCATATTTTGTGAAGCTTGTCATAGGTACTAAAATAACTAATTACAGACTACAAGATAATAGATTTAGATCTGGAAAAGGCCTTCAAAATGATCTACTTCAACCCCCTCATTTTATAAAGGAAGATACTGAGGTCAAAATTGGTTAAGTGATGCTAAGTATAATAAATACTAGTTGAAAAATAGACTGAGTGAAAGTTTAATATCACATAGATTATAAGTAGGAAAACCAGACTTTGAACCCAGATGTTTTGACTTCAAATCCAGCAAGCACTCCCCAAAAAACCTGCCAGATAACTTAGGCATTAAATTTATTAAACCAACACTTCTAAAAAAAAGTGGAAATTATTCCACAATGTGGCCACTAGTTTTTTTTATACTCATAAAATTCATGTATGATCTAGAAAGAATGATAATAAACCATCAAAAAAAAAAAAGAAAAGAGGAGGAGAAATGTACGTGACTGGCAAAATCCACACTGCTGACCTTCCCCTGTCCTCTAGGGACTGGATTCTGCTCTTTCTTACAGTATTTAACTTTTCATTATCAGGCTTGGGGAAATTGAAAACCAAAATATACAAGAGAATTCCAGAACATTCCTATGTTTGAAAAACTTAAGCTTAGGAAATTCTACATAAACTTTTTCATTTATAAATAATATGCTGACATTTGTTGAATTCTCAATTCTCTTATTTCCCATGAAAGATGCCATAGGCCATGTGTATACTAGTCCTAGGTCAGAAGACCTGAGTTCAAGTACTGGCTAGTTGTGTGAACTCTGAAATATAATGTTATCTTCTGCATCTCAACTTCCTGAGGACAATAATATTTGAGCTATTTACTCTACTGGCTGTTGCGAAGAAACTATCCAGTAAACCCTAAATTTATGAATGTGGCTATTAATCTAAAGGACAAAGTATGTCCTTAATGCAGCTGAATGAGAGTCTAAATGTGTTAGATCTCCTAATCTCTTTGTTTATTTAGAAGAAATGAGGAATGGTGATTTCACTTGCAAGGTTAAAATACCTATTTGCATATTTAAGAAAAGTGGATTAACTTCCTAGTGTCTAGTTTTCAAAAATGAACCCAGTATAGTA
Organism: Petaurus breviceps papuanus; assembly: GCF_028583685.1. NCBI lineage: Eukaryota > Metazoa > Chordata > Mammalia > Diprotodontia > Petauridae > Petaurus > Petaurus breviceps. The sequence goes on along the minus strand of NW_027186457.1, from coordinate 6,285,274 downwards.
TTTGCTTCACATCTAACAAGCTCAGGAGTCCAGAACTTGACCAGAGTTCAGTTCCCTGACTTGGTTTACTTATTTATTTGTTCCCTCCCCATCTCTTCCCACTCCTCCACTACTGACCCTGGCTGACTTTACCAGAATTTTGTCCACTGTGGAAAGTAAGTTTGCAACTGGCAAATACATGTTAAATTTTCTCCTTGCCTTTACCTTCAATTTCTCTTCTTCCAGTACACTCAAAATTCTTATTATTTAAATGTCTAAATCAAAGCATATATTGAAAGAGGTTTTCTCATAAAAGAAGAAAATCCATTCTAACTTCTATTCAGCATCAGCAGCGAAAGATTATTTATTGATCTCCATAAATTAATTGCAAAAAACTCATTTTAAAATAAACTGCACTCCTTTCCAGCATAAAACAAAATCATCTGTCATGTTATGATTTATTCCTAAGATGATCCACAGATTTAATTCCAGGCTCTAGCTCCTCACCTTCTTCCTTTTCTACCCCAACTGCATGAATCTTTATTCCACATACAACTCTTTTGGGACAGAAAGAAGATTACTACAGGAATAAATGAATATTTTAGCAAAGATGATAAAAAAGTGGAAATAGTAATTGTTGGGGGCAGGGGTTGAACTAAGAAGATATGCATACTATTAGTGGGCCTGTAAAATAGCCCAATAGTTCTGGAAAATATGCAAGTAAAGCTAATATACCGTTAATATTCTTTGATGCAGAAATTTAGTTACTGTGCATATGCCCTAAAGACATCAGCTACAGAAAGAAAAATCCCATATCCAACAAAATTTTCATAGCATTACATTTTTGCAATAGCAAAAAGCTGGAAGAGAATTGGATGCTTATTGATTGGGTAATGGTTGAAGAAATTGTGTCTATGGATATAATGTAATACACTATTACACTATAATAAATGTTGAATATGAGGGATTCAAAGAAACATGGGGAAAATGGCATGAACTGGTTCATAGCAAAGTAAGCAGAAACAAGACAACAACATACACGGTGACTATAATAATGGAAATGAAAACAATGCTAAAGGTGCAGTAGACAGAGCTGGGTCTAGAGTTAAGAAGACTCATCTTCCTGAGTTTAAATCCAGCATCAGACACTCACTAACTGGGTGAACCAGGGCAAGTCACTTAACCCTGTTTGCCTCAGTTTCCTTATCTGTAAAATGAGCTGAAGAAGGAAATGGCAAACACACTCCAGTGTCTCTGCCAAGAAAACCCCAAATGACCTAAAACAATTCCAAAGGACTCACGAGGGAAAATGCCGTCTTCATCCAGAAAAAGAGCAACAGAGTCAGAATGCAGAGTTAAGCAAACTATTTTCTATTTTGTTTTTTTCTTTCTCATGGTTTCTCCCCATTCATTATAATTCTTATATGTAACATGATTAATGTGAAAATGTGTTTAATAGGAATGTATGCATAGAGCCTATATCAGATTGCATACCATTTTGGGGAGGGAGGGGAATGGAGGGGGAGAAAATTTAAAACTTATGGAAGTGTGCGGATCCAAGATGGCAGAGTAGAAGCACAAACTTGGCGTGAGCTCCCGCTCTAATCACTTCCAATACATGTTAAAAAAAAATGACTCTAAACAAACTTTAGAGCTACAGAACCCACAAAGTGACAGAGATAGACAAATCTTCTGCTGATGGAAGCCCAGCAGGTGGACAGGAAGGGACTATCACACCAGGATCCAAGTACAGTGCCTCATGAGCTGTGGTTCTGGCCCCAGGGTGGCTCTGACCAGCAGCAGCCAGAGCAAACTTCAGAAGAGTGAATCACCAGCAGCTGTGGTTGTTTCCAGACTTCTCAACCCATAAACGCCAAAGACAAAGTAAAAGATCAGTGAGGAACTCTGTTGGAAGAGGGGTGGACAGAAGAATGCGGTGCCCCTGAGGTAAGAAGCAGGGAAGCGTCAGGAGCTCTTGGCCTGTAGATTGTAGCAGGACCAAGCAACCATTCAGAGGGTAATAGCTCTCGTTTTAACCTGCTTGGATCTGGATCACTGTCTTGGGGGGGGGGGGGGTCCTGGAGTGTGCGGCCAGTGAGCCACAGCTTGTGGGGGCTGTAAAGGGGGTACCCTCCTAATAGCTCTGGCAGCTGTGAAAACCCCAGTTATTTGGGACATAGCTCTCTCCATTCTGGAAGCAGAGTTCTACTGTGGCAAATAGCTCAAAAGTCAAGTAATTGGCTGGCAATATGGGCAAGCAGAGGAAGCACAAACAGACCATAGAATCCTGTTTTAAGGACAAAAAGGATCAAGTCATGGAGCAGAAGGAAGAAAGTGAAGTCAGAACTCCTGCCTCAAAAGCCTCCAAGAAAAGTATGAACTAGTTACAGGCCATGGAAGAGCCCAAGAAGGATTTTGAAAATCAAGTAAGAGAAGTAGAGGAAAAATTGGAGAGAGAAATGAGAACGATGCAAGGAAATCATGAAAAGCAAGTCAACAGCCTGCTAAAGGAAACCCAAAAATATAATGAAGAAAATAACACCTTAAAAATCGACTAACTCAAATGTCAAAGGAGGCTCAAAAAGTCAGTGAGGAGTAGAAGAATGCCTTAAAAAGTCGAATTTTCCAGATGGAAAAGGAATTTCAAAAACTCACTGAAGAGAATAATTACTTCAAAATTAGATTGGAGCAATTGGAAGCTAATGACTTTATGAGAAATCAAGATACTATAAAACCCATCCAAACAAATGAAAAAATAGCAGGCAATGTGAAAAATTTCATTGGAAAAACCACTGACCTGGAAAATAGATCCAGGAGAGATAATTTTAAAATTATTGGACTACCTGAAAGCCATGATCAAAAAAAGAGCCTAGACCATCTGTCAAGAAATTTTCAAGGAAACTTGCCCTGATATTCTAGAACCAGAGGGCTAAATGGAAATTGAAAGAATTCACCAATCACCTCTTGAAAAAGATCCCAAAAAGAAAACCCCTAGGAATATCATAGCCAAATTCCAGAGTTCTCAGGTCAAGGAGAAACTACTGCAAAGAGTCAGGAAGAAACAATTTGAGTATTATGGAAACACAATCAGGATAACACAAGATCTAGCAGCTTCTACGTTAAGGGATTGAAGGGCTTGGAATATGATATTCCAAAGGTCAAAGGAGCTAAGTCTAAAACCAAGAATCACCTACCCAGCAAAACTGAGTATAATGCTACAGGGGGAAATATGGTCATCCAATCAAACATAGGATTTTCAAGCATTCTTAATAAAATAAAAAAACAGAGCTGAACAGAAAATTTGACATTCAAATACAAGAAGCAAGAGAAGCTGTCAATATGGCCGAGTAGAAACAGGACCTCTGCGCAGCTCCAGGTTCCACCTTCCCCAATTCATGTAAAAGGGGACTCTGAACAAACTTTAGAGCTACAGAACCCACAAAATGACATGGAGAAGCTAACCTCCCTCTGAGGACAGCCTGGCAGGCCGGCAGGAATCAGCCAGTGCAGTGCTCTGGGAGCCGAGCCCAGCCTCCCCCCCCCCCAAGGCTTTAGCCCCAGGGCAAGCCTGACCAACCACCAGCTGGAGGGACTCCAGATCAGCAGCAGCTCTGGCTGTCTCCAAAATTATCAACACACAGATGTAAAGGACAGAGTGAGAGGTCAGAGCAGTCTGGACTTTGGGACCCAGTAAGTGGGAGTGCATGGCTTTTTCCCCCAGGGCTAGAAGCCACTGAGACTCCAGCACAGCCAGCCTGCACCATGTGGCAGCTTCAGCTCCTGGCCTGCAGAATGTAGGGGGCCAAGCACCAGTCTGAGAGGTAATCGCTCTTGCTTTAACCTGCTTGGATCTGGATTGCAGTATAGGGTGGAGGTCCTGGTGTGTGTGTCTAGCTTGCCAGAGCATGTGGAGGCTTCAGAGAGGGCACCCATCTAATACCTCTGACAGCTGAGAAAACCCAAGCATTTGGAACGAAGCTCCCCTGTATGGTAGCAGAGTCCTACTGTGGCAAAAAGCCCAAAAGTAAAGTAATTGAGTGGCAATATGACCAGGAAAAGGAAGCAAAGCAAACATAAGAATCCAACATTAGACTCCTATTTGGGGGACAAAAAGGATCAAAGCATGGAACAGGAGGAAGACAGTGAAGTCAGAACTCCTGCACCAAAAGCTTCGAGGAAAAATATGCACTGGTTACAGGCCATAGAGGACCTTAAGAAGCACATAAGAGAAGTAGAGGAAAAATTGGGAAGAGAAATGAGAACAATGCAAGAAAATTACGAAATGAGAGTCAACAGCCAGACTGAGGAAAACCACATCTTAAAAAATAGACTAAGTCAATTGGCAAAAGAGGCTCAAAAAGGTAATGAGGAGAAGAAAGTGTTAAAAAGCTGAATTTGACAGATGGAAAAAGAATCTCAAAAGCTCACTGAGGAGAATCATTGCTTCAGAATTAGATTGGAGCAAATGGAAGCTAATGACTTGAGGAGAAACAAATATGCTGTTAAACAGATACAAACAAATGAAAGAATAGAAGGCAATGTGAAATATCTCATGGGAAAAACCACTGACCTGGAAAATAGATCCAGGAGACATAATTTAAAAATTATTGCACTACCTGAAAGCCATGATCAAAGAAAGAACCTAGAAATCATCCTTCAAGAAATTCTCAAGGAAACCTGCTCTGATGTTTTAGTACCAGAGGGCAAAATAGAGGTTGAAAGAATCCACCGATCACCTCCTGAAAAAGATCCCAAAAAGAAAACTCCTAGGAATATTATAGCCAGGTTCTAAAATTCCCAGATCAAGGAGACAGTATTACAAGCAGCCAGGAAGAAACAATTTGAATATTGTAGAAACACAATCAGGATAACTTAGGATCTGGCAGCTTCTACACTGAGGGATCAAAGGGCTTGGAATGTGATATTCCAGATGCTAAAGGAGCTAGGATAAAAACCAAGAATCACCTACCCAGCAAAAGTGAGTATCAGGGGAAAATGGTCATTCAGTAGAATAGAGGACTTTCGAGCATTCTTGATGAAAAGACCAGAATTGAATAGAAAATTTGACATTCAGATACAAGAAGCAAGAGAAGCATGAGAAGGTAAACAGGGAAAAGAAATCATAAGGAACTTATCAAAGTTGAACTATTAACATTCCTACATGGAAAAACAATAATTGTAACTGATGAAACTTTTCTCAGTATGAAAATAATTGAAAGGAATAGAAATATAAATTTATACTATATCAGAGGTTATACGGGCATACAAATACATATATGAATGTGTGTATATATGTTTGCTGGTATACATAGATAGAGGGTACAGGACCAATTTAATAGGAAGGTATGATACCGAAAAGGTGAAATTAAGAAGTAAGAGAGGAATATAATAAAAGGAAATGGGGAGAGACAGAATGAGGTCAATTATCTCATATAAAAGAGGCAAGGGAAAATGGTTACAATGGAGGGGAAGAATAGGAAGGCAAAAGGGAATGGAACCTTATTCTTATTTAATTTGACTTGGGGAGAGAATGTAATACACACTAAGTTGGGTATCTCACCCTATAGGAGTGTAGGGAGGAAGGGGATGAGAAGGGGGATGATGGAAGGGAGGACAGGCTGGAGGGGAGGAAATTTGGAAGCACCCACTTTTGAAAAAGGTATGGTATCAAAGTAGAGAATGGAACAAGTGGGAGGTGGGATAGGAGGGAGAGAAATATAGTCAGTCTTTTACAATATATCTACTATGTTAATATTTTGCATTAGCTACACATGTACAACCTATACTGAACTGCTTATCTTTCCTGTAAGGGTGTGTGACAAGGGAGGAAGGGAATGAATCTGGAATTCAAAGTTTTAAAATCAAATGTTTAAAATATATATATATATACTATTATTAATACTATTTTACATGTAATTGGGAAATAAGATATACAGGCACTGGGGCATAGAGATCCACTGTGCCTTCTGGAAAAGTTGAAGGGGGTATGGGAGAAGATATGGGAGAGAGCAGATTGGAGGAGGGGATATCCTGTGGGACGGCTATTTTGGGGTGGTGGGTAGGGGAAAAACAGGGAGAAAAATTGTAACTCAAAGTCTGATGGAAATGAATGATGTAAATCAGAAGTCAATAAAGCATTTGAAAAATGAAAAAAAGAAGCTTGAGAAGGTAAACAGGAAAAAGAAATCATAAGGAACTTATTAAAATTGAACTATTTACATTGCTACATGGAAAAAAGATAATTGTAACTCATAAGACTTTTCTCAGTAAGGGGATAGTTGAAGAGAATTTATATGTGTATATATATATGTGTGTATGTATTGGAGGGTGTATGTGTATATAAGTATGTATATGTGAGTATGGACATATATATGTTCATGTATACATAGACAGAGGGCACAGGATGAGTTGAATATGAAGGGATGATACCTAAAAAATAAAATTAAGAGGTGAAAGATGAATTTATTGGGAGAAGGAAAAAGAGAGAAATAGAGTAAGGTAAATTATCTCATGTAAAAGAGGCAAGGGGCGGCCAGGTAGCACAGCAAGTAAGAGCACAGGTTCCAGTGTCAGGATGACCTGGGGATCAAATCTGGGCTCAGACACTTAGCTCCCACCCAGAAACACCTGACCATGTAACCTTGAGCAAGTTACTGAACCCCGATTGCTTAAAAAAAAAAGAGGCAAGAGAAAACTGTTATAATGGAGAGGAAGAGCAGGAAGGTGAAAGGGAATGGGACAACCTTATTCTCACTGAATTTGGCTTAAGGAGAGAATAACATACATACTCAACTGGGTATTGTACCCTACAGGAAAACAGTGGGATAAGGGATAAGAGGGAGGATGATAGAAGGGAGGGCAGATGGGGGGGGTAGTTAGAAGCACACACTTTTGAAAAGGGACAAGGTCAAAGTAGAAAATAGAACAAGTGGGCTTGGGATAGGATGGAGGAAAATATAGTCTTTCACAATATAACTACTATGGAACCAATTTGAGTATCTATATATGTACAACCTATATTGAATTGCTTATCTTCCCGGGGGGGGGGGGAGGTGAGGAGGGAAGAAGGGAAAAAATCTGGAACTCAAAGTGTTAAAAACATGTTTAAAAAATTGTTTTTTGCATGCAACTGGGAAATAAAATATACAGGCACTGGGGCATAGAAATCCATCTTCCCTACTAGAAAGTTAAGGGAGTAATGGGGGAGGATGTAAGAGGAAACAGATTGGGGGAAGGGTATTCAGTAGTCTTGCTATTTGGGGATGGGGTAGGGGAAAGATGAGGAGAAAAAATTATAACTCAAAATCTTGTGGAAATGAATGTCAAAAACTAAAAATAAATAAATAAATTTATAAATAAAAAAATAAAACATATGGAAGTGATTGTTGAAAACTAAAAATAAATAAATTAACTAATTTTAAAAATCACCAGTTTTAGACTGCAAGCTCCTTGAGGGCAGGCACCTTTGGGTTTTTTTTTCTTTGTTATTATATCTCTAGTGTCTAGCATAGTATCTGACACATAATAAGTGCTTAATAAAATACTTGCTGAATTGAAAGAAAAAAGGAAACTCCAAATGGGGTCACAAAGAGTCAGACAGGACTGAAATCAACTTAATTACAATGACAAGAATCACAGAATTTCAGAGTTAGAAGCGACCTTGGTGGCTCTGAAAATACCTGGGGAAAAGTGTATCTTCTACAAGAAACCTGACAAGTAGTCATTCAGCCTTTTCTTAAATATCTCTAATAAGGGAAAACACGCAACATTTCAAGGCAGCCCATTTCTCCATGGAGTAGCTCTAATTGTCACAGAGTTTCTCCCTATATACCTCTTGCGCCAAATAAAACAAATCTAATCTCTTTTCTACTTCATAACCTTTTAGGTATTTGAGATGGCTATCATATCTTCCCTCAGTCTTTTATTCCTATATTAAACATAACGAATTCCTTCAATCAGTCAACATATGTCATGGATGGATTTAAGGGCTTTCTTCAACTAGCTTGCCCTCTTTGGGATGGTTTCTGGTTTATCTATCTTCGTACATGAGCCAATATACCACACAACCTATGCCATCTTTCATGGGAAATGAGCAGACGATGAAATGAATTTTCTTCTTCTAGATAAAATGGTGGGGAGATCATAGAGTAAAAATGTTGTATATACTATCAGGCATGATCATTCGGCCATTTACCTCTGCTTCACTGTTTTTCCTTGTTATAAGGAGGGTTAAATGGGTGGGAAAATGGCTTTCACATTTTAAAAAAGAGACATCAACAATTTTAAAAGGAATAGATAGAAAATAATTTCAAGAGAGAAAAGCATTTACTTTTCTTAGACATCAGATCAGGGAAAAGCAGATCGATTTTTGAAATGCTTTTATGCACAACCACTGCAAGTCCAATTTATTTACTACAAAATAGGCCTGAGTCTGGAATGAAAAGAAGGAATCAAAGGGATCATTTGGGAGCAAATTAACCCTTCAGAGCAATTGGGGTCCATTTAGTGAACCAGAGGAAAAAATTCCTAGATAGTTCATGGTTTCATGAAACAGTTAAAAATGCCTCCAAGAATTGAGCCAATTACTTCTGTCTTTCCCATTCTCATCATATCCATTATATGTAGGTAATGATTTCAAATTGCCCACTAGGGTTGGTGCCTTTCTTCCCCCAGCTAATGCAATCATATTGACTTTGATTACACTACTCTCTGTCTTTATATGTCGAAACTTGTCAATACATATCATCATAAACAGAGTTTTCCTTCCTCTGTTAAAAAAGGAAATCTTTTATGCATTAATTCTGTCAAAGTAATAGTTTTAGGGCACTCTGGTGCGATGGGAGATACCAGTGATTCCAAAATTAAGCAGTGAGATGACAAATTTTTAAGCTGCAAATCCGCCCCAAGCTAAATCATCCAATTTTTCCTCCCAAGAACCTCCTTTCTTCTCCACTCCCGGTTTTTTTGTTTCCATTTTCAAGGCTGAATTATAGGCTAGCTCCATTCCCTAGAATTTAAATCTTAAAAAGGTCAGTCTAAGCAACCTCAGCTACCTACAAATAACAAGGAATCGTGGCATCTACATAATAGGAAAGCCATCCAATTTTCTCCACCAGCCCCTAATAGACCACCTTCTCTTTCAAAATGGGTACCATCTAATTCTATCCCATGAATTGCAATTCGGAGCACTGAACTTAGAATAAAAAAAATGGCTTTTCTACCTAACTACCACTATTGAACTATGGGACCTTGGATGAATCAAACAACCTCCTTGGTCCTGAGGTGTCTTTGTGAAGTCCTTTTGAGTTCTAAAATTCTATGAATCTATGATTATAGCCTTCTATTCACCTACCTGTTTTTAGTCATCCTTAGCGACTATACAAGTGTTTATTTAAATAATTTACCTGTAATAAATTTCAGGTTGATTGCTGGCTTCTCTAAATTATGGCACATTCGGCAGGGAATTCATCTGTATGTTTTAGGCTAGTCCAACTGCTCTTCCCATTTTTTTCTACATCCTTAGATACATCAGGGACTGTGACATTAGAATACAAATGTGATACATCCACTGCCATTTTATAGATAAAATAGTTTGTTGTAAATATTTTAACACGTCTCTTCCATTTTTCAGCTATTTATTGTCCTACTTTCAATTTCATCCTGAAATGCTCTCAGGATAATCTGTCTGAATTGAGTTTCTTGACAATCTGTAAACTCTTTTTTTCCTCGTTTATCAAAGCAATGCTCTTCTTCATCTTTCACCATCATTCCCTATAACTAAATCATTCGTTAGATTTTATTTTAAATCAGTGTTGTCCTTGATTAAAATGCCTCTATGCTTGTCAAAGAGATGGAGGATTTGCTAGGTATAATAGGTTCCTGGATCTTTTGTTCACCTCTTTGTGGTAATTGTTTTACATCAGGTAAACATTTGTATGAAAAATTGATGGTCCATGTTGATGGCTGTCCCTTTCTCCTTGTTTATGTGAAAAATAAACATAAATTACATATTATAGAATCATAGAACTTGAGAGTTAGAAAATACTTCAGTTGCCATCTTGAACAACTCAAACATGAAAGGAATTCTCACTCTAATAAACCTGACAAATGGTCATTTAGTCAATTCTGGAAAATCTCGAAGGAAGAGAAACCCACAAAATTTGTCCATTCCACTTTAGCACAGCTTTGTTAGGAAGTTGAATTTTTTTTTAGCTGCAGCAATCCTAAATTAGTTCCTTTTCAACTTTCATTCATTGCTTCTGGTTATGTTATCTGGAGCCATTCTAAGCAAATCTAACCCTTCCACAAAGTGACACCCCTTTAAATACTTGAAGATAGCCATCAACACCCCCTAAGAATTCTCTTGAGGCTAAACTTGCCCAGTTCCTTCAACCAATCATCATACAATGTAGATTCAAGACCCTTCATTATTCCAATAGCCTTCCTCTAGGATAATACTTTACCTTATCAATAGTGTAGAAATATTTGGCATTTGTGTAACATCTTCATTCAGTGGGGAGGGGGGAGGAATACCCACAGCATTGAGTTCAATAAGAGATTTCAAAAAAAAAAAAGATAAGGTCAGAAAAAGTGACTAACAAAGCTAAAAGTAGAATTCATGCTAATTTTACATAGATATTTTCAATCTCTAGAGTACACTTGGACCTGGCTGAATATGGTGCTTTGTTGATTGACTTTTTTCATTTTAAAACATTCCTAATGCTCCACTTGCAGAATTTTAATGTAATTCTGTATTGTACCTCCTTTGCCCCAATTTTTTTTCTTCTAGAACAATGGATAGTGTGTCCCAAAGGTGTTTTGTACTCCAGTGAACTTCACAATGAAAAAAGGCCAGGGCAGAATATACCTATTCACCAAGCATCTCATACATAGATTGTTTTAGCCCTCCTCCAGAAGGAGCGACATGGGATGCATAGGGGGAAAGGAAATGAAAACTATAGTTTAGACAAAGGACTTAAAGGGGTGAGCATTTTGTGCAACCCAGAAATAAAACCTCATTGTAATACAGTAGGTTGAAAGAATTTAAGTATCTACCAACTTCCAGCAAAGTGATTACAGTATTCACAAGACAGAATCAGGCTTCATGTTCACTATCAAATCATGCTTATTTATATACCCAAGTATCACACACATTCAATTTAACAAAGCACTTTTACAATGCAATGTGTCATTTTGGGAATTAGAGTTATTAAATATGACATTGGCATATTACAATTGCAGCTTTAAATGCTATCTGATAACATTTAAATGATAACATTTGAGAATCAATTTGCTATGGCAAGAGAGTAAAACTTCCATGAGGAAGCAAGGAAGTTAGGACAAGATCAGTGTACAAACCAATTCAATTTTATCCCTCCAAAACCAAAAAAGATAATGGAAGTCTCTCAATATGGTTGTCCATTCATCATAGTCAATTTATCTATAATCTTCCCAGTACTAAACACATGCTACTTTAGGTGTTCAGCTTTAAATATTAATTAAAAGAATGGAGGAAACCTATACCAAATGGAATTTTGGTCCTTCACCATTTGGCTAAGGCCCATTCTCAAGAGTTCAGCACTGTTATCACTCTTGAGGTGATACACAGGCATAACTTATGAAATAAGACTAAACATAGCACAAAGGTATCAATACTTAGAAAATGTTATGTTCCTCACATACTTAGGGATGAAGACTTACAAATGTTCTTTTTTGGTTTGTAAGTTGGAGCAAACCCAAAAGACTTCTTTTAATGTATATCTATTTTTTATTGGAAGAATTTAGATAACAAAAGACATCTCCATTAAGCAGGATTGGTTATGGTAATGAAGTCACCTATATGTAGTTAAAAAAAATATGTCGTCAACCAATATGTAGTTAAAAATTGTCAACCCAGTTTCTAAATTGGTTGCCTTTTCCCAATAAACCATGAAGTTATTCTGCTACTCAAAAGGATTTCAAAACAAAATATCATTAAGCAGGATAATAAACTAAGTATATAAACAAAATTTATTCTATTTACTGGTCTGGATAATTTTGAGAAATCATTTGTTAGACTCAAATACCCATTGGTCATTTTTTAGAAGAAAATACTATATTTAGTATTTTCAAAGGCTGTTGACTTGATTGAAAATATCTTCCCTTGAGTGCTTTCAGTTGGATGGGGCATGTCTATAGCTACTCATGCAATAAGTAGATAAATTAAAGTGAGTCTTGCTTAGAATCCTATGACTCAAGGTAGAGGGATTTTTCCCATAAGAAGCAAGAAGACTCCAGGCCTTGAGGGAAGTTCCAGAATAAGAAGGATGTGAAGGGGGTGAGGTCAAGTGCTAGAGTGGGGAAAAACACTGGACTTATAATCAGAAGACCTAATTCTACTACTTATTACTGGTGGGATTTTAGGCAAACCTTCCTCTCTTCAGAAATAGATTAATAGATGATAGAAGGAAGAAAGAAAGAAAGAAAGAAAGAAAGAAAGAAAGAAAGAAAGAAAGAAAGAAAGAAAGAAAGAAAGAAAGAAAGAAAGAAAGAAAGAAAGAAAGAAAGAAAGGAAGGAAGGAAGGAAGGAAGGAAGGAAGGAAGGAAGGAAGGAAGGAAGGAAGGAAGGAAGGAAGGAAGGAAGGAAGGAGATAGACAATTCCAAACACATGTCTATGTACACACACACACACAGCAATCTACAATATAATATATCCTCCATTGAAGTTCTACTCTGGTTTCTCTTTATCATATTCTTATACCCTGGGTTCTTAAAGATTAGGAGATGGAACACAAGTTCTACATATAATATATAAATACAGTAAAGTACTTATACTTCAAGAATCTATGTTTCTTTTCATTAAGGAAAAGATTATCTTGTGGCCAAGTCTCAAGTAATGAGTCCCTCTGGGCTAAGCAAGGTTGGTCTTAGGACATCATTAGCACTTCATGTCTTGAAGTTCTTCAAGTTCTGTAGTTCATGTTCCATTAGCCTAGCCTACAAGAACCTAGGGAATCCTATACATCTTAATGAATCATTAAAATAAAACTTTAGTGAAGGATACACATATCACATCGCAATGGTGTGCAAATTACTTGGGACAGGTAATAGTTTTTAGATGGTTTAGTTTTGTGACTTAGTATGTTTCCTTCCACTGATAACAGGCCAAACTGACTCAGAGCATATGGTCTTGAGCAAATGAAACTGGATTGAATTGGTTCTTCTACCTTTTTATTTCCCTATCAGTTGAGTTCTAGATTTCATACCATTTATGTGTTTCATATTTCCTTTATGGTGTTGTTGATTCTGTGGTTTTAAAGAATGAATATTATTCTAAGGAAATATGCAAATGTTGTAACTATTAAAGAGTCCCTTTCAAAAACTATTTGCTAGGGGTGGCCAGGGCTCCAGTGTTGAGAAGACCTGGAGATCGAATCCCGGGCTCAGACACTTAGCACCCACTGAGAAACACCTGGCCGTGTAACCTTGAGCAAGTTACTTAACCCCAATTGCTTAGGGGCGGCCAGGTGGCTCAGCAAGTAAGAGCACCGGCTCCAGTGTCAGGATGACCTGGATCAAATCCGGGCTCAGATACTCAGCACCACACCCAGAAATAGTAACTGGCTGTGTAACCTTGAGCAAGTTACTTAACCCCAATTGCTTTAAAAAAAAAAAAAACTATTTGCTAGAGATTCTTCAGCAGCTGTGGGTGGAGGAAGCTATATTTTTCTAAGATCATTCAAGACCACAATGAAACTACACTAAATTACACTAAAGTGCATGGGATAATGTAGTCAAAAACGAAAAACAATATCAAGAATTGACAAACTCTTGCAATGAAACAGCCTAATTAATCCTCAGAAAACAAGTAAAGATTCTTTATTATAAGTGATGAATCTCTGGGAATAAAAAAAAGGGGAAATAGAGGTAATGTAAAGATAAAAGTTATCAATAAAACCTATTTTAAAAAAAGAAAAAAAGAGAGTCTTCAGAGGGATCTGAAAGCTAGAAGGGTTGTTTTTAAAGTACAAGTCACTTTTCTTCTAGCTACTCCCTTTCTGGTTCTTTCCATTTCTGTTGCAAAAAAAAAAAAAAAAAAAAAAAAAAAAAACCTTGTTCCTCTTTGACTTGAGCCAATAAAGTAATGCCAACACCAAGCTCTTTTCTCTCACAGCCACCTTTAACAGGGCACTGGAGAAGAAAAAAGTGTATTCTTTTTCAGTGACAGTTTCCTTAAGCCTGAGAACTTCTAAGCTCTTAGATGTGCAAATAGTAGGGATTCTACTTTGCCAAAACAGCTCTAAGCCTTTTCTCAGTGAAAAGCACTACTCAGAACAAAACAGGTGCAAAACCTGTCTTTTCTTCTGTTTGAACCTCTCAAACCAGAGAGAATAGAAGAGAGAAACACAGGTAACCTTGAGATATTTTCTGTCTTTAAAGCTGCAGATGTCATTAGAAAACAACAATCTTTTTTACAACAGAAACAAAATTCAGCCCTCTTCCAAAGGGCTTCTTCATTTCTCTGGCCAATAATCAAAGCGATACCTCTCTTCCAAATAGCAATTTCTGAGCAAAATAGCTAGAGTTGGCTGTCTCAACTGGAAATTTTCTGTCTCCTGCCTCTAGCTTTTTATGGTGCTTATTCTATTCCTTCTTTTGTTATCTATTTCTTCCCATAGTTTCTTCTTCTGCTTCCTTCCAGAACTCTTTGGTGGTAAATGAGGAATTTTTACTTTAGGAAGTAAAACTTAAGAAATATACCTATTTATCAGGCATAAATCCAACAGTACTTTATAATCTTACCACAGTCCCCTGTTACCTGATTTATAATTTTGTCATTTAAAAACATTTAAGTCTCTAAAAACAGTTCTGTGCAAATGAGTTGATATGTCACAATACCCTATAACCATCAATAAAAGGATGCCATGCAGCAGTGAGGGCCCAGTTGAGATTAGATAATATTAATTTGTAGTCAATCCAGGCAACATGGTTGTGAACCTTCCACCAAAAGCATTTAACAGAAGTAAGAGCAGAGAAGACAATAAGAGAAAAGGACAAAGAATTATAGGTGGTAGTAGTAAAAAATTGAACTGGTTAACCATAGTTAACCAAGATTTCAAAGGGAAGAAACTGAGACTACAACAGAAACAATAGATTGAAAAAGTAGGCAACAGTGAAGAGACTGAATATTGTGTTGAGAATGAAAGAATAGATTTAAGGGGAATGAGACTCAGAGAGAGATAGGAGAATAGGAAATCATGGTCAGATAGAGATCTACATGGTAGAGACAGAACAACTGTGGGTGGCGAGATCAAGGAAAGGTCTGACAATCCCTATGTGAAGCATAAGTGGAGAAGAAGTACAGGTTCATAAGGGCGTAGAGATGGGAATAAGCATTTTTTTGGAGCCTCCTATATGTCAAACACTGTACTAAGCCCTTTTAACAAATACCTCATCTGACCCCCATAATACCTGAGGAGACTAATGAACTGGAAATTCAGAGTTTTAAGAGGGAATTAGCATATTTAAATCTCCAGGTATGAGGGAAAATGTTAAGGCAGTGAGGAAGACTGAATCCCTTGAGGAAATAGGAAGAAATCAATTTGTCTTCCAGCAAGGGCCATGCTTTTCCAAGGTGACTAATTGTTTCATGACTTCAGGTGTAAAGTTGATGAGATTCTACATGACACTCCTTTAAACTTTTTTGCTCTTTTATGATTTTAATATTAAAGAATCAATATTTCAAATGTGTGAACACCCACATTGAGATTTATTATTTCTTTCTAAACTGTGGGTGAACATCATCCTTCACTATGAATCTGATTCTCATAACCTAGGATGTCTGATGGATTCCAGCCTATTAATGCAGATCTCCTTATCTTAAAAATGTGAAATGAGTGGGTGCTTTGTGAGCAGAGCCAGTCATACACAAAGACAATGACAATAGAGGAGAGGAAAGAAATAATGTATATTCATATAGCACTGGCTATTATACTGGTATAAGGTTTACAAAGAACTTTACAGTCATCAGCCAATAATATTTGGGGGAGTTCTGTTTTTGTTGGTGGGAAAGAAGGGAAGGAATTGAGGGGGTGAGAAGAAATTCCATATGCTGTGGAAGGAAGCAAGCAATATCTAAATGAGGTATAGCAGTTCAGGGCAATAGGATGCCCAAGGAGAGCCCTTCCATGGAATGGTGGTGATACATGAATCTCAGGTGATAAGATACATAGGGCACACCAACAGAAGAAAAGGTAGTGCTAGAAATAGGAAGGAGGAAGCGTAAAGCTCTTTGGGGAAGGGTTTGGGGGGGAGGGGCATGTTTGGAAGACAGGTAAAATTTTGGGGATTTACCTATCATTTGCCATTATTTATGGCAACATTTTTGTTCATGACCTTCCCTATTTAGGAAACTATAAAAGCAAATGGACCAATATCCTCTAGTTGTGATCCTGGGTAGAGATTTTTAATCGTTTAGAAAAGGATTAAACTCTTTATTCTTTTTTTTTTTTTTTGGTATTTATTAGTTGTTTATTTAATGACTTGGTAATTGATTGATTTCCATTTATTCTCTCTGATAAATTCTACTTGTAACTAGATGGTATTGGATAGATTCAGTAAACTTATTCAAGATACAAGTCTGACCACAGGAATCGGAGGTAGAGGAAGGAATATATTTTTGGTTTTAATAATACTCTATGTATTTGAAAACTTTTTCTTTTGAAAACTGCCTGTTCATACCAAATGATGATTCATCTGTTGGGAATGGCTCTTTTTTACAACTGAATCAGTTACTTCATAACTTTTTAAAGCTGTACATGAGATATTAAATATCAAAACACAAAAGTACATTAAAAAAATCAGTCTTTTGGGGCAGCCAGGTGGCTCAGCGAGTAAGAGCACCGGCTCCAGTGTTGGGATGACCTGGAGATCGAATCCTGGGCTCAGACACTCAGCACCACACGCAGAAATAACTGGCCATGTAACCTTGAGCAAGTTACTTAACCCCGATTGCTTAAAAAAAAAATCAGTCTTTTAATGACTTTAGATTTATGCCTTTCTTTCTCCTCAGACCCTTGTACTTGGATTTGACACAATGACCATTTTCCCATCTATTATGATACACCTACTGCCAACTTTGCTTTGCTGTTACATGACAGAGTACCAGACCTAAGTCAGGAGACATAATCAAAATCTGACATCAGACATTTACTAACTATATGATCAGAGGCAAGTCATTCTCAAAGGCCTCAGTTTTCTCATCAATAAAATGTGGTGAATAATGTCTGCACTATCTAGCCCACAGAATTGCAAAGAAGCTCTTTGCCAATCTTCAAGTGATATGTATGTATATGTATATATGTGTGAGTGAGAATTATTATTATTGTTATTTTTAATGGGCTCAGACAGAAATGGTGCTGAGTCCAGTCACTATCCTGATCTTATATATTCGGTGTTCTAGATGGACTTCTGTACAGGTGGACAAAATAATTTAGGTTTTTTTGTAGTTAAATAAAAGTATCCTTATCCTATGTAGGTTTATCCCCCTCAGAGCTTGTTCCTGACTTTTTCTAGACTTCAAAATCATGCCCCCTCTACTGAAGGCTCATCCTGGAACTTTCTTCAGTACCTGGGGCCTCCTCATTGTAGTACAACCTATCATCTTCACAGCTCACCTACCAAGGAATATCCTTCTGAAAGGACCATCTCCCTTTCTCTTATTAGTGAGCTCCTTCTGGAGCCTCCATTTTATGGAGGGACCCCAGGGCACCCTGCCTTCATTTTCTTCCCATTCCTGTATTTGACTCTCTCTGGACTTCAAGACCATGCCCCCTGGCCAGCTACATTCATTTTACACACACACACACACACACACACACACACACACACACACACACACACACACACACACACAC